>NC_041393.1:244709577-244720589 GCF_002162155.2 Triticum dicoccoides
GGGGGATGCAGTGGGTGGTCCCACGTTGAGACGCCCCCGGAATATCAGCCGGATGCTTTTCACGCGGAGGCAAAATCGAGAACCCTAAAGCCGCCGCCCACACATCCCCAAGGAATAAAACCTCAAGGCCGCGGCTGACATCCCTCCCCAGCTTACACCTAGCCGCCGCCGCCGCCGACGAAATCCACCCAAGCCGCCGAGCTCGTCTCGCCGTCGTCGCGCTCTAGGCTTTTGGGATGGAGGCCGAGACGGCGGCGAAGAGGGCGCGGGAGAACGAGGGCGCTGCGGCGGCGGACGGAGCCGGGGAGCAGGCGGGGGTCTCCGCCGTCATCCCCGGATGGTTCTCCGAGATCAGCCCCATGTGGCCCGGCGAGGCGCACTCGCTCAAGGTGGAGAAGGTCCTGTTCCAAGGCAAGTCGGACTACCAAGACGTGCTGGTTTTCCAGTCCTCCACCTACGGGAAGGTGCTCGTCCTGGATGGGGTGATCCAGGTGACCGAGAGGGACGAGTGCGCCTACCAGGAGATGATCACCCACCTCCCTCTCTGCTCAATCAAAGACCCCAAGAAGGTCCTGGTCATCGGGGGCGGAGACGGCGGCGTTCTGCGGGAGGTCTCGCGGCACTCCTCGGTGGAGCAGATCGACATCTGCGAGATCGACAAGATGGTGGTCGATGTGTCGAAGCAGTTCTTCCCTCACCTGGCCCTCGGGTTCGAGGACCCTCGCGTGTCCCTGCACGTCGGCGACGGCGTCGCCTTCCTGAAGAATGCTCCAGAGGGCACCTATGATGCAGTGATCGTCGATTCCTCCGACCCAGTAGGCCCTGCCCAGGAGCTGTTCGAGAAGCCGTTCTTCGAGTCCGTCTCCAGGGCTCTGCGTCCGGGCGGGGTCGTCTGCACCCAGGCGGAGAGCATATGGCTGCACATGCACATCATAGAGGACATTGTCACCAACTGTCGCCAGGTTTTCAAAGGCTCGGTGAACTACGCATGGACTACGGTGCCCACATACCCAAGGTACGCACAACTGATCCTTCCTGTCTATGTGACCGAAGTCGGTTTTCCTTTCTTTAGCCACCGAGTTTATGATTCAGCTTATGATTCTTGGTTGTTGTTGCAGCGGAGTGATAGGTTTCATGCTCTGCTCCACGGAGGGACCTAGTGTTGATTTCCAGCATCCCGTCTTCAGCATCGAGGAGGACGAATACTCCACAAAATCAAAGGGGCCGCTCAAGTTCTACAATTCCGAGTTCCACACCGCATCGTTTTGTTTGCCATCATTTGCGAGGAGGGTCATTGAGGCCAAGGCTAACTAGATTCTTATGAAGATGGTCACTGAAACCAAGGCCAACTAGAAGAGCTGGTTTGGTTTCAATTTCAACACTGGGAGAAATCTGTCTTTGCGTAGACAGAGGAAAAGCCTCCTTTTTTATTAACTTGCAATAAGCCCACATGGAAATTATTGGTACCTGTGATTCTGTCTGCTGTATGTCTCAGCTTGTATTTCCTGGCTACCTGGTGGTATGAGAACCTTCTGAATTTAGTCTTTTGCCCTGCAGTTTTCCTTTCTTATCTTATGCTTCCTCTGTATCAAAATGTAAGACATGTTTTTACTGCGTTTAGGGGGGCAGGGGTGACAGTTCCTGTCATGGCAGTTCGTTCGGATTTTTGGAATAAGACCCTGCCTTGTGGACAGAACACGGTTGGATTAAATTGGTTACATTTTTGGAATAAGACCCTGCCTTGTGGACACAACACGGTTGGATTTTTGTATCAGAGGAAGACTTGTTAATTATATATGCTTGTGTGATGTCTTAATAAGATATCCCCAACTACTGTTACATCAAAAAACATAAATAAGAGTGCTATATTGGTTACATTTTTGGAATAAGACCCTGCCTTGTGGACACAACACGGTTGGATTTCTGTATCAGAGGAAGACTTTGTTAATTATATATGCTTGTGTGATGTCTTAATAAGATATCCCCAACTACTGTTACATCAAAAAACATAAATAAGAGTGCTATAGGAGTACATGGTTGTTGGGGTTGGGGTGGGTGGGGTGAAGCATTTCCTAACATATCATGAACAACCTGAAATGACATTTTGTACTCTCAGCGAGCATTCAATATTTGATGAATCCACTAGGCAGGTTAATTGTTACTTTCTCCGTTCATAATATAAGACGTTTTTGCAGTTCAACAGAGGTAGAACAAGTTACAGTACAACTTAAGTAAATACCGATAACTGTGGCACACACAAACGTACGCAACCTACAACATATGAACTAACAGGTACAGTCCATATCACTAGCAGTACAACACATTCTAAACCAAGATGGATCCAGTGAAACCATCCGGTCCATCAATCCGTGTTCATCATGCTCAGTTGATCTACAAATAACATCTAAATTCAGCCAAAAAGGCGAATCTGTTCTACCATTCGTCCTACTTTTTCATCTTCTTTCTGAGCTATGCCGCTCCGAGCTAGGGATAGAGATCGACCCAAGGTTAAGGTGGGGTTTGTTAGGTAAGTGCCTTAAGGATTATCATTTGTATGGCGCTCAATCTTTTTCCTCTCAGTGAACTTGTTGTCCATGCCAAACTCTTCTGCAAACGTCTCAATGTCAGATGCAATTTCAGAGCAACCCTTTCGGCTGACAAAATGCGGGGGTTCTGTGCCGCATTGCTCAAGCCCCATAGAACTGCCAATCTGGCTGTGTAAGTCCTCCATGTCTTCTGCACCCACAGCTTGCCTTTTCGTACCCATCTCAAGGTCCACGCTCATCTTCGGCGGGCTTAGGACCCGCCCCATGCTAAGCGTTGAGGCGAAGGCTGCAGAATCCTCGTTAGTTTAGCCCTGAAATTGTTTCTGGAGCTGGGAATCCTTGAGCATAGGATCTCGATGAAATTTTGGACCAGCCCACGGTTGTAAGGATTGCTTCTTCTATCGTAGCGGTACCGGAAGTTCTCATAAGTAGTCTGCAATAATTATTCCTGGAATTAGCATTGCACATAAACTGCAAAGAGAACCAACTGTTACTACATCTACTGGACAAAAACCTGACCTGATTGGTGGAAATCAAGTAGAGGTGGAATGAGGTCAATCCTCCGACAAACCACACAGCAACAAATGTGTATAACATGAGAATGGCAGAGATGGGCGACTTCAAGATAGCTCTACCAAATGTGCACTCATGGGTGTCCATTATTTTCCCGATGTTGACCCAGCAGAATGTGAACACGTATATGCATAGCACAGTTGCTGAAGATACAAACATAAGGAAGAAGCGGTAGTTTCTCTGCAGGAAAGGAAAATCCAAAGGCATAATGATGCGGAGCATCCCTCGCTCATCCCCATGGACGTGTCTACATCTTCCTCAACACCTCTTGGACCCATGACAAGAGCTAGAGCCAAGGCTATCGAAGATAAGGTGAACTCGCTCCTCTCTGAACTTCCTCTTTCTACTCACGAGACATGGCTACTACCTCATTCGGAAACTCTATGTGTAATCAGGCACCTGGAGATGAGCCAAGGAACAACCACTTGCAAGAGCCAAGACGGCGAGGACCCCAAGCATGTTGAAGAAGAAGAAGAAAGGCTGCTGAAGCTACAGGCGTCGGACGACCGACCAAGTCCGGACGTCCGACGAGTCCCAGGGCACGGACGACCGACACCCTCCGGACGTCCGGCCGCTGTACAATGCCAACCAGGGCCAAATCTACGGACGACCGACGCCCTCCGGACGTCCGGCCGCTGTACAATGCCAACCAGAGCAGAATCCACGGACGACCGACGCCTTCCAGACGTCCGACCAACAACATCCAGAGCCGAATCTACGGACGACCGACGCCTTCCGGACGTCCGGACCGTCCTGAGCCTCCGGACGTCCGACGCCTTCCGGATGTCCGACCCCTGAGTGACTAAACCCGCGGGCTGGAGCCCTTGTATCCCTTCGCTTTGACCTCCATTTGCACTACGACTATAAATAGGTCTCCCCCACCTCCTAATTAGATTTAGCATTGGATTAGCTCATATTTGTGTGAGAGCCTTTGCTCATCCACTTGGATACTTCTCCTCGGAGTTCACGACCTCTTCGGAGAAGATCCCCCAAGCGGATTCAAGACCCCTTCTAGGGAAGAACATCAAGGCCTCCTCGCGGAGAAGAACGGTTCCTTTGTATCCTTACCTTTGTTGATCTTGAACCTTGTGTTACCTTATGTGTGTGATGATCTAGCACTTGTGTGATTGATTCCTTGTCGGTTTAGTGATTCTCTCTCTCGTTTTCCCCGTGTGTTCCCTTTGTGCTTCCGCGTGTTCTTCGTGATTCCCTGTAGGATCCACTCCAAACGTGAAAGATCGACGCTATAGGGTTCCACCCTACATCATCTTGGTATCATGAGCCACGTTGATCAAGTTTTTGGAGCCCCTACCCCGTGTTTTCTAGCTTGATTTTGTTGTTTTCGTCCTAAATCCGAAAATCCCCACCAAAAAATAGCCCCAAATTTTTTTTGTGATTTGTTGGTGTGATGAAATTTTGTTGGATTTGGTCCATGGATTTGTGTTGCTACGTGTGGATCTAGCTTCCCCCACCCTCCCCACCCTTTTCCATCCACCAAATCGCTCGATTTCGACCTCACCATCTTCTTCTTCCCCGGAAATCTCGCAGTTCTTCCCGAGCCCGATTTTCGCCCAGGTTCCGGACGATCGGAAAACGTCGGACGTCCGACGAAGACCGGACGACCGTAAAAGCCCGGACGTCCGTAAAACCCTGACGAAACTGAACTTTGTCAGTTCTACCACCACCACAACCCCACATTCCACCACATCTTCCAAACCCACATACACCAAAATCTTCCCCAATACCTCCTATGACGATTTTGACACATTTTGGTCCTTGAGATTTTGAGTTGTGGCTCCCGTATCCTTTTGTGTTTCGGCTATCTAGGTACGGTTCGACTTCATCACCACCACGGCTCATCTTCGCAAGGGTATCATCATCGCCAAGGACGGTAACTTCGACGACATCTTTGTCATACCTTGCATTTGCGTTGATAACCCACATTGCCTCATTTTGCGTAACTTACCCATCGAGACTAGCCATTGAGTATTGCCGGCAACGTGACTTGTGCACATTAGTGATCATACGACATAGCATACATACCATACCATCGTGGTGCATATCTTGAGATCCACTTGTGTGTCACAAAGTTGTCATAGCATACACAATTGCTATCTTGGTTCGTGAAGTTTTGCATGAGAAAAGAGCTCAAAAGTGAAAGAGCCACCCAAGCTTTTAAGCAAAGAAGAAAGATAAGCAAAGAGCTTATGAGCAAGAACCATAGCATCATCCACCATTAAGATTGTCATATAAGATCATCTTGGATTATAGCACCGAAATACCATACATATAGTATACTTGGGATAGAGATCATTGCATTTTTGCCTAGTAGGTTGTGCACAAGTTCGTATCCGCCTATTGTGCAATCGTGCTAGCGTCTCTCTAGTATTGTGCAACAAGAGCATTTTCGAGGATTCCACATTTTGGCTCACTTTTGGTTTGCACAATCCCACTTATCTATTTGCGTGTGTGTTTCCGTGTATTATTACTTGCTTGGTCTACTTGTTGCATTTGCAAATTTGTGAACCGTTTCCAACATTATTGAAGCTCACTTACTATTGCATCAAATTTATGCCACCATCCTAACCAAGCTCCACCATAAGCTTTTACTTGTGTAGGTGTGAGAACCGACAAGAATTGGTACCAATAGTGCTATTTCATTGTCCGCATTTGAGTGAACTTGATTCATCTTCAACATCGGTCAAAGGTACATTGGTATTAGTTCTTCTCCTTCTACCACTCACATTTTGCTTGAAATGATGGATAGGCCAAGTACTTCTACCAACCCACTCTTCATCGAGCAAGACGACGACATGTCATCATACATCACCAAGAGCCACCTCTTTGGTGCACAACGAGCATTGCATCAAGAGCAACAAGCAATGAACGACCGCATCGACAACCTCGCCACCGACTTACGACTCTCCGAGCAACGTACAAGAGACTACTTCGACAACAAGCTCGACGCGCACAAGCAAGAGAACGATGCAAGAATGGACGAGATCCGCGCCTTGTTGGTGAACCGGCCTCCTTCTACATCCTCATACTCAAGACGGAGCCACTCAAGTCGACACTCCGACGACTCCTTCTCCGGCTCAAGTACACCATCATCGAACACTCTTCGACGAGCCGCGCGTCAAGACCGTCATGCATCTCGCAACCCGCTACATGTCAAGCATTCACAAGAGCAAGACGATGAGCAAGTACCTCGTCCCCAATCAAACCAAGTAGCGTTTGCTCAAGCTCAAGAACGACAACGTCTTCGTCGCCAAGAAGAACAAGAACGAGCGCGTCTGCACCAAGAGCAACAAGACGCCGAGGCTCAACGTCTTCAACAACAACAACGAGAAGCACAAGCTCGCGAGGCGAAACGTGCCCTTCAAGCATCAAGTCGAGCTATCGCCAACCGCAATCGCGAACGGCGCAATCAAGAGGAAGCCCTTCGAGAAGAAATCCAAGAGAGGAACTACCATCCGCGTGTCCAACGTCAAGCTACCTCACAAGCTCCTCAAGCTCAACCTCAACCTCAAGGTCAACAAGAGCAAGTTGATCATGGACTTCCTCCACGCCAAGAGCAACATGAGGATGATTACCCTCCACGTCAAGGGCGTCATCATCACCATCGCCAACAACACAATGAAGAGCAACGCTATGGAAAGCTCAAATTCACAATGCCCAAGTTCAATGGAAGCAATGACCCCGAAGAGTACCTTTCATGGGCATTGAAGGTCGACAAGATCTTTCGTTTGCACAACTATGAGGAAGAGAAGAAGATCGCTATGGCATCACTTGAGTTCCAAGACTATGTGCTCATATGGTGGGAACAAGTCCTTGAGCGCCGACAAGCAAGAGGTGAACCTCCAATCACCACTTGGGCTCAAATGAAGGATGTCATGCGAGCACGTTTTGTGCCAACCTACTACAACCGTGATCTCTTCAAGAAGCTACAACTCCTCAAGCAAGGAACAAAGAGTGTTGAAGAATACTACAAGGAAATGGAGATTGCTATGATTCGAGCCAATGTCACGGAGGATGATGAGCAAACAATGGCACGATTCTTGAATGGACTCAATCATCCCATCAAGAAGATCGCCGACTTCCAACCCTACTCCAACCTCATTGAGCTCGTGCATCAAGCTACAAAGGCGGAACGCCAAGTGCAAGATGACTTCAAGTACGCCAAGTACTCCTCCAAGACATACGGCTTCTCCAACAACCAAGCTTCAACAACTACTCCAACTTCGACATCAACCAAGCCTTCTCCAAGCAACGACGACAAGTCAAGTTACAAGAAAACTTCCACAAGTTCAAGTCGTCTTCCTCCTACTACAAGCAACTTCAAGCCGTGTGCTTCGTCATCTACTCCGACCGATGAGACCGTCAAGACAAGCTCCTTCAAGTGTTTCACTTGCGGAGGCCGAGGCCACAAGTCCTATGAATGCACAAACAAGCGCACCATGATCCTCAACGACGATGGCACCTACGACTCAATG
Source organism: Triticum dicoccoides (assembly GCF_002162155.2). Taxonomy (NCBI): domain Eukaryota; kingdom Viridiplantae; phylum Streptophyta; class Magnoliopsida; order Poales; family Poaceae; genus Triticum; species Triticum dicoccoides. The sequence continues at coordinate 244,717,190 of NC_041393.1, forward strand.
AGTGAAGATGAAATGAAAGCTATTGAGCAAGTAGCCATGAATAGGCGAGTGAATGAGGATGAAGATGATCAAGTCTTTTGTGATGAAGATACGAGCCCCGCTCTCGTTGTCTCCAAGGTCTTGACTCTTCAACATCAACAAGAAGAAGACCAACGATGCCACATCTTCCACACAAAGGCCGGCATCAATGGACGATCCGTCAAGGTCATCATCGATGGAGGTAGTTGCCACAACTTGGCAAGTGAAGAACTATGCTCCAAGCTTCAATTGGTCAAGAAGAAGCACCCGCACCCCTACAAGGTTCAATGGCTAAGTGACTCCGGCACTATATGAGTTGAGCATACGGTCCAAGTATCCTTCAAAATTTGTGCATATGAGGACACTTTGGAGTGTGATGTGGTCCCAATGACCGTTTGCCACCTCCTTCTTGGTCGACCATGGCAATTCGACTGTGGTGTCTTCCACAACGGGCGTACCAACCACTATAGCTTCAAGATAAAAGGAAAGGAATATGTGCTACGACCCATGTCTCCTAGTCAAGTGATAGCCGACAAGCAAGCCACCCACCATAGAGAGAAGAGTGAGAAAGTGATCCACCAAAAAGTGAGTGAGAGCCACAAGCCAAACTTGAGCGCCTCTTCGCCTAGAGAGAAAAACATCATACTATTTGCCACAAAAAGTGAGATGAGAGAAGTGTGTGAGAACCCATCGAGTGTGAGGCACTTTGTCCTTGTGTGCAAGGATGGAGAAACAAAAACTAACACCATTCACGAGCTACCTTTGGTGTTTCAATCTCTTTTGCAGGAATTTCAAGATGTTTTCCCCGATGAGCTACTTCCGGGTCTACCTCCTCTTCGAGGCATTGAGCATCGAATCGACCTCATCCCCGGAGCGCCACTTCCAAACAAAGCTCCATACCGTGTCAATCCCGAAGAAACCAAGGAGATTCAACGGCAAGTACAACAACTAATCGACAACGGTCATGTACGTGAAAGCTTAAGCCCTTGTGCCGTTCCCGTCATACTTGTGCCTAAGCCCGATGGAAGTTTCCGCTTGTGTTCCGATTGTAGACCTATAAATGCTATCACCGTTCGCTATAGGCATCCCATTCCTCGCTTAGATGATATGCTTGATGAACTTAGTGGAGCCAACTTTTTCTCAAAAATTGATCTTAAAAGTGGCTATTATCAAATACGCATTCACGAGGGTGACGAATGGAAAACGGCTTTCAAAACAAAATTTGGCTTATATGAATGGTTAGTCATGCCTATGGGTTTATCGGAGGCTCCCGACACTTTTGTGCGTCTCATGCATCATGTACTTCGACCTTACATTGGAGTCTTTGTTGTGGTTTACCTCGATGATATTCTTGTGTTTAGCAAAACCATGAAAGAGCATCTTGATCATGTTAAGCTTGTTTTGCAAACGCTTCGCAAGGAAAGTCTTTATGCTAACATGAAAAAGTGCACATTTGGTGTTGACAAAGTGGTTTTCTTGGGTTTCGTTGTTTCCTCCAAGGGTGTCCATGTTGATGAAACTAAAATTGAAGCAATTAAAACTTGCCCCCAACCCACCAATTTGCAACAAGTGCGTAGTTTTCTTGGTCTTGCAGGTTTTTATCGCCGCTTTGTGAAAGATTTTAGCACAATAGCCGCTCCTTTGCATGCTTTGAGTAAGAAAAACGCTCCTTTTGTTTGGGGAACTTTGCAATCAACCGCTTTTGATGAGCTCAAGTCTTTGCTTACTCATGCTCCGATTCTTGCTTTGCCCAACTTTGACAAAACTTTTGAGGTTCATTGTGATGCAAGTGGTACCGGAATTGGCGGAGTTTTGATGCAAGAAAAACGTGTAATTGCATATTTTAGTGAAAAACTCTCCGGTGCTCAACTTAACTATCCCATCTATGACAAAGAATTGTATGCTTTAGTGCGTGTCCTACATGTTTGGGAACATTATCTTAGACCTCATGAGTTTGTCATCCATACCGATCATGAAACGCTCAAGTACTTAAAAGGTCAAACTAAGTTGAACAAACGTCATGCCAAATGGAGTGAATTTATTGAATCTTTCCCATACGTGATCAAGTACATTAAGGGTAAGGAAAATGTAGTTGCCGACGCGCTTTCACGCATATGTACACTTGTCACTAAACTTGAGTTGAATGTTATTGGTTTTGAGCACATCAAAGACTTGTATGCTAATGATCCATCTTTTGCTATTCCTTATGCTAAGTGTTTGACGCATACTTCTTGGGAACAATACTATATTAAGGATGCTTATCTTATGAAAGCTAACAAACTTTGCATTCCCGAGTCTTCCCTTCGTTTGTTACTTTTGCAAGAGGCTCATGGAGGCGGACTCATGGGACACTTTGGACGAGATAAGACATTCGCCACCCTCTCCAAAAACTACTTTTGGCCCAAGATGTTTCGAGACGTCTCACGCTTCACCACCCGATGCTCTACATGTCGCAAAGCTAAGTCTAAAGCTCAATCTCATGGTCTTTACATGCCTCTTCCTATTCCTTATCAACCTTGGGAAGACATTAGCATGGACTTTGTACTTGGTTTGCCTAGAACTCAAAATGGAAAGGATTCCGTGTTTGTTGTTGTGGACCGATTTTCTAAGATGGCACATTTCATTCCTTGCAACAAGATAGACGATGCTTCACATGTTGCAAATCTCTTTTGTAGGGAAATCTTGCGCCTCCATGGAGTACCAAAGACAATCGTCTCCGACCGCGACGTCAAGTTCTTGAGTTACTTTTGGAAGACTCTATGCGCCAAGCTCGGAATCAAGCTCCTGTTCTCATCCGCATACCATCCTCAAACCGACGGCCAAACGGAGGTGACGAACCGGACACTATCCACTCTACTTCGCGTGTTGATCAAGAAGAACATCAAGGAGTGGGAGGCGTGTCTACCCATCGCCGAGTACGCCTACAACCGTGCAAGACATTCGACGACCGGCAAGTCCCCCTTCGAGGTCGTCTACGGCTTCAACCCATTGTCCCCATTGGACATTCTACCACTTCCTCTACAAGAGAGAACCAACGACACAAGTGCTCGTGCAAGCTACATCAAGAAGATGCATGAAGATACAAGACACACCATCGAGCGACAAGTACAACGACTAGCGACCAAGCTCAACGTCAACAAGCAACCCATGGTCTTCAACATTGGTGATCTAGTGTGGCTACACCTTCGCAAGGAACGCTTCCCCAACGAACGCAAGTCCAAGCTTCTCCCTAGAGCCGATGGACCATTCAAGGTGCTAGCACGCTACAACGACAACGCCTACAAGATTGAACTCCCACGAGACAAGTACAACATGAGCGACATCTTCAACGTAAGGACCTCTCGCCTTTCCATGGTGATGAAGATCTTGATCCGAGGTCGGA
>NC_041393.1:244720862-244826522 GCF_002162155.2 Triticum dicoccoides
GCTCATCCCCATGGACGTGTCTACATCTTCCTCAACACCTCTTGGACCCATGACAAGAGCTAGAGCCAAGGCTATCGAAGATAAGGTGAACTCGCTCCTCTCTGAACTTCCTCTTTCTACTCACGAGACATGGCTACTACCTCATTCGGAAACTCTATGTGTAATCACGCACCTGGAGATGAGCCAAGGAACAACCACTTGCAAGAGCCAAGACGGCGAGGACCCCAAGCATGTTGAAGAAGAAGAAGAAAGGCTGCTGAAGCTACAGGCGTCGGACGACCGACCAAGTCCGGACGTCCGACGAGTCCTAGGGCACGGACGACCGACACCCTCCGGACGTCCGGCCGCTGTACAATGCCAACCAGGGCCAAATCTACGGACGACCGACGCCCTCCGGACGTCCGGCCGCTGTACAATGCCAACCAGAGCAGAATCCACGGACGACCGACGCCTTCCGGACGTCCGACCAACGCCATCCAGAGTCGAATCTACGGACGACCGACGCCTTCCGGACGTCCGGACCGTCCTGAGCCTCCGGACGTCCGACGCCTTCCGGATGTCCGACCCCTGAGTGACTAAACCGGCTGGAGCCCTTGTATCCCTTCGCTTTGACCTCCATTTGCACTACGACTATAAATAGGTCTCCCCCACCTCCTAATTAGATTTAGCATTGGATTAGCTCATATTTGCGTGCGAGTCTTTGCTCATCCACTTGGATACTTCTCCTCGGAGTTCACGACCTCTTCGGAGAAGATCCCCCAAGCGGATTCAAGACCCCTTCTAGGGAAGAACATCAAGGCCTCCTCGCGGAGAAGAACGGTTCCTTTGTATCCTTACCTTTGTTGATCTTGAACCTTGTGTTACCTTATGTGTGTGATGATCTAGCACTTGTGTGATTGATTCCTTGTCGGTTTAGTGATTCTCTCTCTCGTTTTCCCCGTGTGTTCCCTTTGTGCTTCCGCGTGTTCTTCGTGATTCCCCGTAGGATCCACTCCAAACGTGAAAGATCGACGCTATAGGGTTCCACCCTACATCACATAATGAGTAAAATGTATGGTAATTATTTATTATGGTGCATATATGTCCCCTTCAACATTAAGAGAAAACATATATTTAATTACACGTGTCCCCATTCTTCTTTTTGTCCAATTTCTTTAACATAATTTAGACTTAGCATGACTACTGCTGCCTCAGCAATCCAGAAAATCTTATACAGAAGTAAAACCCTCAACAGAAAGTAATTACTCATGTTCTTTTCTAATAGAAATCCTTATGTGATTGATGATCTTGCTAACACAAAAATAATGCATACCTTTCCAATACACTGCCCTACCCAAGGACAGTGGTGATCAAAACGTTCGACACAGTTATTGCAGATTGAGCAATGGGAGCACCTTGGTGGACGATAAAGCATACATGTATGGCAATATTTGACCTTAACTAAAACACCATTGACAAGAACATCCTTGGTGAGTGGTAAACCAGCTGAGCCATGTTGACCACCTGGCCAATCTGATAAGTTGGAGGATTCACCAATGTCTTCTGGTTCCGGAGGATGAGAATTACGCGGAACAATTCCAGGATCACGTCCAGACGTGAGAAGCAGAAGAATGAGAATCTGCATAACAGAAACAATAATTGATTAGTAATCTTGTCAAGCTACAGTTACAAAATTGCGGACACGACATCACCTCTGGTTCAATACATAAAAACACAATGGCTACCAACATTCTCTGCTAAGGAACTGTGGCATAACTTGACATGGTAGAAGCCAATGCAAAGAATTTCAGTTCTTAAAACAGATTTGTGAGATAAGGTATTGATGATCCATATGACGCATTTGCAAGGCCCAAGGGATGGCTACGAAATTTCCAAAACAGAATAGAAAAAGGCATGAATGTGCACACAGCTAACTGGATGCACATCTCGTTAACTTACATATGATGTAAATATGATAGATACAGATGCCACCCAACCTCCAATTTGATTTTGGTACCCATGGGCAAGCTGCGGAGAAACAACGGCAGCAAAGATGATCACTGGGATGACAATTAAACATACTGTGGCTATGAGGGACCTCACATCAGGCCCAAAAATAAGTCTCCCTCCAAGAAAAAATATCTGCAGGGACATATAAAGAAGGCCCTTAAGACGAAGATAGTACCATAAATGCTATTGAATTTAAAACTGAAGAGTATAAAACAATGAAGTTACGTAAAGTCCTTTTCCATTATTAAGCCGGTCCAGTGCATTTCTAATCACAGTGAAGTTGTACAGATGTGGATAAACTCCAGAGTATGTTGAACAGTTGAAGGAAACAAAACTGTCGGTACTTTTTTTAGATAAAAAACTGTCGGTGCATTGAGATAAAAGCAATATGAGTTTGTTTTACGAAATGAGAGGGCTCATGAAATGTACAGCTAAGAAACAAACAGCCACCACAATACTGAATCACACACTATAAATCAACCCAAAGTCCTAAAATAATATGGTTCAAACCTAAAATCCACAATTCCCGTACATCAGAGCAGGTGCTCAGACGCCATTACGGCTCCAACCACTCATGGCCCCATCTTTTAGAATAGCTAAGAAAAAGAGAACACGATGCAATTCCTGATTTCCTGCCCCACTAGTTAGTACTACTGCACAATCACAAACCCAGAATAACGGGCAAGAAATCCTCACATTGCTCCCTTTCCACGCCTGGTACACGCGCCGCGGCGGCGCCTCATCGGCCTCCATGATCCGACGGTTGGAGTCGGACAGCTGCTGCACCTTCCCCTGCATCCTCCCCTCCATCCACCTCAACCCAGACGCTCCCTGTTCCGTTCACCAAAGCACGACCGCTGGCCGTAGCACCCGCCAGCCCCAGAATCTTGAGAAACCCTAATCCAAGGCCGACAAGTCGCAACTTCAGAAATCAAGCGAAATGAAAGCTACACCGGTTGCAAGAACAAGCAGGCGGTTCTCACGGATCCCAGCACGAGAAGGGGAGATGCCCGGATCAAACGAAACAGCGGGAGACGGCGAGTCCGCACCTGGGAAGGAGGGTCGACGGCGACGGGAAGCTTCCCGGGAATCAAGGGGGGCGAGAGGATGGGGGCGCGTGGTGATGTCATCCCAAGAAGGCGAGTGCTTGCTCGCTGAGAAGAAGAGTGGAAAAGTTTCAGTCCGAAGAGACTGTAGACTGTAGTAGTATCTCTTTTACAAACTAACACCCTAGCATTGTTTTAATCTTACAAATAGCCACTGCTCATTGTTGGGCGAGGTTTGTTTAGTGAGAGGAGATATTTCCGTTGACTACAAAGCGCTTGTAGTAGCTTTGTCAAGATAATGTGCCAGCAAAATCTCTATGCTTATAGAAATATGTATGATACCTCCTCCGTCCCAAAATAAGTGTCTCAACTTTGTACTAACTTTAGTGCAAAGGTGTACTAAGGACAAGACACTTATTTTGTGACGGAGGGAGTATGTGTTTATAGAAAAGTCTATATACGTATATGTGAGCGACTTCGATTTTACTGAATTAAAAATAAACATTTGATAGGAACATGTCGCTGCTCAAAGTTGGAGGTAAAGATCTTAAACCAACAAAAATAATCTAAAAGAAATACGTTTGATGTTATGTCTTTGTTTTCTCTTTTATCTGATAGTTTATGACCGGTTCTTTTGTTTCACGACCGATCATGAATTTGTAAGTTGCCATATTTTTACTTTTTTTTTATAATGATTGCAAGCGTGCAAAAAACAAAAAACAACTTATCTGAAAAGAAAAGAAAAGAAAAGAAGAATGAAAAAAGCAGGGAAGATAAGCTAGAAAAAAGCTGCAAACTTGTTGGCCTTCCTGGAGACACTGCATCTTCAATGAAAAAGGGCATAGTGTGGAAGCTCTGGTAAACATTGGCACACGCATCCCAATCCAATTCGATTTGACAAATCACCAAAATAGCTTCCGACTCTTTTTTTCATTACTATTCCTTTTTTAGGAAAATTTATTACAAATCGCCAAAATAGCTTCCAAGTCTTTCAATTTGACAAATCGCCAAAAAATGTTTTTGGTTGCAGTCGAGTTTGTTTTTCATTTATCTAAAAAGTTTGTTTTTCATTAGGAAATACCAGTATATAACGTCACCTTTCCCACTTTAATTCAATTCCTGCGGTCAAAAGTGAAGTCAAAAGTGACATTAGTCCAAGTGCTCTTTCTTGCTACAAGTGCCCTGGTTACTGGCTACTTGGGCACACACATCTGACATCTGGTCGATGCATAGCTTGTACTATTAATTCAATCAAAAAGAGAAAATCACTTGGAAGGAGTACAACCAAATACGCCAAGGTTGAGGGGCCAAGACTTCTCGGCTGTCATTGAGAAGGTCAAGCCGGTTCCGGCAAGGGAACGGCGAGAGCGACACATCGGCGGTTTGTCTTAGCGGCAGTAGTGGTCATTCGATGGTCTCGGAATCTCAACATAATTTTATTATGTTTAAAATACTTTGTAGTTTCGATGAACTTTCATAATAGATTTGATCCTTTCCGCCAAAAAAAAAAAGCAAAGGAGACAATGAGTAATACAATTTTCTTACCTGCCAAAAAAAAGAGGGGGACAATGAGCATGTAAGTACCAAACTATTTTATTACATGTAGATATAACATTAGAACTAAAATTAGGGGTCACGGTCGTTTTGTTCAAGGATGGAAAGGTTGTCGAGTTTGTGATGTCCTACAACTTATTATTATTATTATTATTATTATTATTATTATTATTATTATTATTATTATTATTATTATTATTATTATTATTAATTCCATGTTTGGTAATCATGTAGCATTGTTTTAATATAATTTTGTCGATAGATACATTTTACTCCTCTCAACTTTTCGCCATAGATCTTTTAGCTTAGCTCTAACTCATCCAGAAAATATAAGTTCCAAAAACCTACAGTTTTGGGAATTAGATTTATTTAGTCCAACCTCAAGTGCTCTTTAATTCCCCAAAAGGTTTTTGGGTCAAACCGAAAAAAATTCTTCCTCCAAATTCCTTGAAATTGAGCGGGAGGAAACTTTCATCTCCAACCACCCCCTCCAGCCACCTAGATTTGCCACCGTTGGCCCCCTCCAGCCACACCGCTAGCTGTCGAGCCCTTTTCGACCCCACTGATCTCGTCACCGTCCTTTCCGACTGCACGCCACCACCAAAATGTCCTCCCGAGACTGTGCTGTTGTTGGTGCCTACTCCTACGGTGATGTCAAGCCTCGGTCCCCCGTCAGGCAATGCTCGAGCAATTGGTTGCCTTTAGAGCATCTCTAGCAGAGCCACTATAATCTCAACCCACAAAATCGATTTAAGCTCGCCCTAAATCGATTTTGCAGGCACTTTATGCCCAACGCAGAACAGATATCGCAAATGGACTTGCAAATTTAAAATTTGAAGATAAAATATGTTCCCGCTACATTTAAATAGTCCGGACCTCATCGTAGTTCAGCGCACACACATTTAAACAAACTAAATCCTAAATGACGGAGGGCGATGACGGCTCACGGCTTCACACTAAGGTGGTACTCGCAGGCAGATTTGTAGATGGTGTAGACAAGCTCGTACTAGCCGTGCGGCGGCGCCCTCCTCGCCGGTGTCCAGCGCCTCCTTCGCGGTGAATCGTGCCACCTCGGTCTCACGGAGAGCCTTCATCGACGACCAGAGCGTGTTGTACAACTCTTTGAAGTGGTGCCACCCATGACTCCTGCCGTTGCGGTAGAGGGCATCGCGGTTGCGAGCCAACTCACGGCGCCACGGCTTGACGGTGTAGCCGCTAGAGCTTTCGGCCTCCACGTTATGCCGGCCGCGCTTGCATGGCGGCGATAGGCGGCGGCCCCATCGTCGAACGCCTCCTCCGTGGCCTTCTCCTGACAGTGCTCGCCAAAGCTATGCAAAAACTATGGTGGAAAAGAAGAGGAAATCGATAGAGGGGAAGGAACACGATGGATCTAGATGCAAAACGGGAACCCTAAGTCGCCCCTCCCAGTACATATAACGGCTAAAGGGGGTGGTTTGAGGGCCGCCCATATAATGTTTATGGGTCGCTGCAAATTTGGTGGACCCGTTCAGGCCCGAAAAAGGCCGGATACACTATCCCACCTGCAAATATATGGATCGGTGGCGGGATAACACACATGCTAGAGAGGCTCTTACGCTCTCTCCCAACCTCCAAGTTGAGCATCACTCCCTACCAACCCAGGCAGCGACATCTCTGCACTGATGACACCTTCATCCTCTTTGATTCCCTTACAATGCCACATCGATACAGACGAGTTTGACATGGTGGTACATAACTCAGTCCTCGAATCAATGAATATACAACCATACTAGTACATAAGGACATCTTCAACACCGCCTTGAAAAGGACACACTATTTGCCCATGAACTGGTCCAGACTTGTCCGTGGACACGAATACAAGAGCCAACCATCCAACCCTTTCACCTAAACGTCCCCTCTTTTTTTCCTGCAGCCTGGAACATTTAAAATAATTATAGAAAATAGCACAGTTCATCCATAAATAACATGTACATATTCCAAGTCCAAATGTACATATTACATCCGAGATGTTCAACAAGTTTTTCGAATTCAACGATGCTCGAGTCATAATCTGCACATGTTGTCCCACACACTGTGCCCCTTGAGCTTCATCAAATGTACGAACGTAAATGGCCTGCCCCTGTCCTGTGGTACATCACGTCAGCATGTCTGGGCTATACAACATGATGATTATCAAGTTGCAACATTGAGAGAATCAATGAATTAATCAACATGCAGAGCAGCAAGAATAAAACATTACAATCTCAATGGTTTGTGAGCCCAGTGGTCACCTTCTCTCGATTTATGCAATTGCACCACAAAACTTCATGACGGAGTTGGAGATGGTGTACCACCGTTGGGCTAGTGACTTCACATTGCGTTCACGGATCATGTGCATGTCGTATGCGCGAAGTGCTTTGCTCGTGAAACAAAGAATGCATGTTTTGCCAAATTTCTGAGCCCCCTTGCCCCATGCCTATAAAGTCCATAGATACGAGCTTCTACGCACCACACACCAACTCATCCTTCATCACCAAGTACCCCGCCATCGTGCTTACTCTAGGAAATAACAACAAGGTCAAAAAAATCTCAATGACATTTGACTGGACACCTGCCAGGCGTGGTGTTTGCCGTGGAAGGCGTCGAAAGGGAAGTGGAGCGTACCTGACTACAAACGAATCCTGGGTGGATGACGACGTAGTCCAAGGCGGGGAGGTGCGTGGGAGCGGGCTTCGGACATCCTCAATGCCTGGGAGGCCACCGAAGAGATACAACGGTGGTGTCGGATGAGGAGGGTGCGGATGTAAAGAAAGGGGGAGCAGGGCCAGAGTGGAAGAAAAGTGGCGCAGGGGTGCCAGAGACCTATGTGGAGGAGGTCAAGATACCCACAAACCTCCCCTAGTTTGCATCTGGTTTGTGGGACTTCAGAATAGTGGACGCCTCTGCGGACAAATATTGGTTCGCGTTGGATGGCAAACTACGTCCAAACAACTCGGTCCGGATGTATACGTGCCTCTTAAAGGTCGGCATTGAAGATGACCTAACACCTTATCAGAGACACCTCATGTAAGATAACAGGTATGTTTGGTTTGGGAATGAAGTAAAATGACATGGGTTTATTGCACATGACCATGCATGAAGTAGCCACCCAACCTATGCAATGACTACAGGGCGCTCTGCAACATTGGATCTCTCATTGGCAATATTTTTAAGGTTGATATGCCCTTTCTAGACACTATAAAATATTTAACTCTCTTGTTGGTGTTATCAAAGCTAATTAGATCCCAAAGTATACATATTTGTAGTTTGAAGGAAAATGCTATGTTGTTACTTTTGAGGTTGAGGGTGCTCCCCTACCGCCACCACATCACCCTAGTCTTTCAAACAAGGAGGATGAGGGGGGAATGAAAATGGTAACAAGCAGGAAAAAGGTGTGGAGAAAGATGATGAACGTGATGGAAAGAAGCATAAGAATGATAAATATACCAACAACGATCGCTCACAAAGTGATGAAACCAATGCAGACAACGTTCATGCCAGGGCGACACATCTTGGAGGGGGTTGTTGTCTTACATGAAATGATCCATAAGCTACACTCGAAGAAACTTTATGGAGTTATCTTCAAAGTGGATTTAGAAAAAGTCAATGACAAAGTGAAATGGCCATTCTTGCAACAATGTATGTGCGTGAAACGCTTCCCAACAAAATAATATTAATGAATTGACTCATTTGTAATAGGGGAAACGTGGGTGACAATGTAAAGAATGACATTGCTCACTATTCCAAACACGAAAGGGATACCCTCTTTCGCCTATTCTTTTCAACATTGTGGCATATCTTCTAGCGGTTTTTGTTAATTGAGCAAAGGAAGCAGGTCATGTTGCTGGTTGAAAGCACATTCACTCCCTTGGTGGTTTTGGTAATTCATGTCAACATTTATGTTGATGGGATAATGTTTTCCTTGAGTACATTCCAGGAAGAGTTAAATTTATGCAAACATGGGATGTGGATGTGGACCCCTCAAAATGCAACATGTGTTGGAAAAGGTTTAAGACTCTACACTTTTGGTTTAGTGATCCAAGATCAAATTGATTCCATAGGAAACCAATACTGTTAAAACGGGATGCGGTTTTGATCATGGTCTTACTGCTCAACTACTTAGAGATATTGCTCCAAAATCTTCAATCACACTCTAACATTTGCCTATGTCCAAAACCCTAAAGTCAGTCTCGATCCAACCGATATACATCCAACCGGACACACCGAGATACACTTGACATAGTCACTGCCAAAACCCTGGCATTTCGATCTCAACGAGTTGGCCCTTCGGTGTAACGCCCCTATAATCATGCTACAGTAACTCCAACCTAATTATGCCATGTCACCATGTTTTCTAAACCAAATTGCCACTCAATAAAAATAAAAGTCAAATTCAAATTCGAATTGCAAGTTAAATTATTATTTCTCCAAACTGTAAAACTAAATTGTTTCAGTATTATATAAATTCCCCTGCTCATTTTTCTTGTTTAAACCAACATCATTTGACTCGTCAATTAATCCCTAGTAAAAAATAAAGTGGTCCAATAGCAACAAAAATAACCATTTCAAAATAAACAAATATTTATGTATTTCAAATTGACTTGAAACTTTGTGGGCCTATCCAAAATAATGACTAATATTTATGTGACAACTTTCATGTTGAACAAAATTCATTTGATAGCTTAGAAAAATAGAAAACAAAGACTATAAAAGAAAACCAAAAAAGAAAAGGGAAAAAAGGCCTAACTACTACTATGCAGTTGGGCCTTCTTGCACAGTGCAAGGCATCCCAGCCCACCTCCCATTACAATGGGAGGGAGAGGCAGCCGTGGTGGCCATCCATGGCGCCTGGCCACGTGCCGGCCAGCCAGCACCCCTGGCCGCCTATAAGACCATCCCCGAATGCATATACAAACCCAACCCTCATTTTTCCCTTGTCCGCTTGCTCTCATCAAAATAGTCATTGCGTGAACGCTGCTTGCCACAGTTGCCATTGTTGTCGCGGCCACTAGAATCCCTGACGCCTGGGAGGATGTCTAGGAGCTTCCTCGTCGTTGACTAATTCGCCTACGTGTCACACCGGTTAGCCAGAGTATACCGTGTGACTGACGAGTGGACCTTGGGGTTAGTGCGTAGGTGTGTGTTGGCCAGTTGGCCGTGTACGAGCGTGAGGGCCAGTTGGTCGTGTGTGGGTGCTGGGTACTTATGGGCCTGAGTTGTAAGTCAGACACAGGCTGTTGAAACGTGAATCATTTCTCATCTCCCCCACACTCTCTCTCTCTCTCTCTCTCTCTCTCTCTCTCTCTCTATATATATATATATATATATATATATATATATATATATATATATATATATATATAGACACACACACACTAGATCATTGATGGCGCGCGTTGCCGCGCCCGTCCATTTTATCAAATAGAGTGGATATGACACAACAAAACATGATACTCCCTCCAATCCAAAATAATTGACACTGATTTAAACCATCATCGATACACACTATCCAAATCATGAACCCCTCAAACTAAAAGAAGGTACCCAACTGATTATTGTACAGGTTCATTCATTATTTATGATATTGAGTAAGCATGATTTTGATCTCCTCACAAGTTAATTAGTGGATACTTCTAAACATAGCTTTATTATGTTAGAAAAGGTAATATATATTTCATCAAACAATCATTGATAATATAAGACAGAAATTTAATTCATCAAACTATCATTGATAATACTATAAATTGCAATATAAGACAGACATTTAATTAGGAAATGTATACCAAAATATTTGTCATCTTGTTTTTAAGGTCTTGCAAGGTGAGCACAAGAAACACACAAAATATTTCAATTAAGTGTTTTGTTAGTATTGTTTACTAAATTATAAAGTTGCCCAAAACCATCCAGGTAATTGAATTACACAACGATGTTTGCTGATCCCAAAGAACGAAAAAAGAAAGGCCTTCCAGTCAAAACGATGCCTGCATTCAGGTTCGTGCACAAAGTCAAGCTGCATAGGATGTTAAACAACATGTAAAGATGACAAGATCAAAAGCTATAATTTAAATGGAAGATAACTGTAATGCAGGCGCTACAATTTATTTCCAAATTTATAACCTTCTACAAAAATGTGCCAGTGGCTGTAGATTTCTTCTAGGTCCATCTAATCACTCTAAGCAGAAATTCATACTACAAATTATCATATGGGAGATGCAAGGTATAAGTGCCACTGTATGGTGCAGACTTTTCTATTATGTGTCATTTTCATAGTAGAATTTTTTCTGTAATCTACTGCCATATTTAAAGGTAAACTATCCATGCAAATACCATGATTCTTTTCTGAATGTACAGTCAATTTTCTTGACAGGAGATGCAAGGGAAATTTCTTCAAATCCAAGAATTCCATTCTGTTTTGTGTAAAGAAGATCAAAGATCAGTAAGAACAGGGAAAATGTTGAGGGAAATGCACTATCGTATTAACAGAGATCATATTGTGTACCAAGTATCAACATCATTCCCACATCAATGATTCGCCTGTGCACACATATTTATATATCTAATAAAAAGGATAATACTGGTCTAAGTAATTTTTTTCGAAACGGAGGCAAACTACTGGTCTAAGTAATCAGTCCTAGGCTCAGGTGGAGGTTGTATATAAGAGGTAACTGGATGCCAATGGTTTGGATGTGAGTTGACGTAGGTGGGGATCAGTTTTTGTGAAGATTGCTTTTCATAAGAAACTGGTAGCATGTGGAGTCCTACGACCTTAATATATACGATCAAGACTTTTAACAAGACAGATAATGTCCCTTCCAGTCCCGGCTATCAAAGCCGGCACGATTCTATGGGCAATTAAATGTCCCAAGAAAGTGGCGGGTACATTTGCTCAAGTAGATCTGGCTTGTTAAATCATCTGTTTGTTAGTATTACATATTACGATATATGTACGTGTGTGCCCAAAAAGCGTGCATGATTCTACAATTAGGAAGATGTCATTGCCGTATATTGCTTATGTTTCCTACAGAATGGTAAACAGTGTGTTTTATATCTCCAGGGTCCCAGTAATATGCCAAAAACAAGAGTGGGAGTGACTCCATAGTAATTACTTTAGAATGAAAAAAAAACATTTTCACTATACAATACAAACAGAAAATTCCTGTACACACGTGCATTGTGGACTTAATGGATCATCGAACAAACACCCCGTCTTATTGATCTTGAAAAGCACCAGCTAAAACTCCTGAACCATGCTAATGCACAAGCATGACAACTCAGATTTTTCATCTCTCATCATATACACAAATATGTACCAACAGAACATTATTTTACTTTTAACAAGATGGGTGTTTATCCACTGACCCTGTTAATCAGCCTGTCATGTATGACAACACTGTTGATTTCTTGAACACATTGGATGAATCTGGATCGATTCCCTTGCTTTCAACCAGGCAGCGATGAATCCAGTTGCTGGTCTATGGAGCGGGAACGACGACAGCGGTGCCATGATGCTGGAGGCTCCACCGCCACTGTCCTGGTTCTCCAGTGCAGACTGCTAGCGGAATTCTGGCCAACCCTCCATCCAACAACTCGTAGGACGTACATATTTGTATTTTTTATATGTTTCAGCCAAGAATTAATCCCAAACTTCTATATCGTCTTATGGTATCTTGGATTGAAGGATTCACCATAATATGGGGAAAAAACTGGAAAAAAAGATGCAGGAATCTGAATAGTTGACTGAGCATTTGACAACTAAAGAATGAGATGGCAAGGATGCAAGGCTCTGGGCATGTCTACATTGTCGATACTATTGTGATAAATATATATGCAACACAAGCACAAAACGCCGTGATACAAACCCATGAACCTGAGAAACTTGATTAACTAACAGAAGGACTGCCCTTACCATGCAAAACAAAGACTGCCCCTAAACAAAACAAAAAAAAGGGGAAATTAGCAGGTGACAGCCAGTTGGCAGTTCTCACCGAAGACAGTGCCGACGGGGTTCGTGGCGGCCTGGTTTGTGGTCGCGTCGCCGATGAGCCACGGCGTCGGGAAGGTGACGCAGGACGGACTGGTCGTTGGTCGAGATCTCCGTGGTGGCCAAGATCCTGATCCTTGGCGAGGTGGTTGCAGACGTGGCGGATCTGGCCGCCGCCATGGTCGGCGCCTGACCTGGTCGATCTCCCTCTTCTCTTCTCTTCTCTTCCGATGAGGCAGGAGGAGAGGGTGGGAGACGAGGTCGGTGGCTTTGGGAGAGAGGATAGGAGGGGCGGAGGCCGGCGGCGAGGTGGCGTGAGGGCGCGTGACGGGAGGGGTAGCGTGGACGATAGCGGCGGCGGCGTACCTAGGTTTCTCGAGAGTAGTCGCTCGCCTTCTCTCGTGTAAATTTCTACGTGGGCTTTGTGGGGCAGCTAGGCCCAATGAACAAGAGTGCTCGGAAATTGCCACCGGAGTAGCTGCCTAGCCCACTTAGCGAGAAAATGTGAAATAAAACATCGAATCCGACGGCCAAAAACGACTAAAAGTGACGATCTAACGATTAGGAATGCTGATGGCCTGAGATGGCTGGGAGGGTGCTCAGTTTTAATATGTCTCTCTCTCTCTCTCTCTCTCTCTCTCTCTCTCTCTATATATATATATATATATATATATATATATATATATATATATATATATATATCCCACCTTCTTCTGCCTCTCCATGCCTCCCTCACCTGCCCCGATCCCCTTTCTCTTGCCTACTCCGACCGTCAGATCCGAACCAGGGTGTTACAATTGGTAATCGGAGCCTTCAATCCCGTTTTTTTTCTCCACTGCTCTAGTATCCTCTTGACCTCGATCTGTAACATCCACCAACGCGGGTGTGATTCGCTCTCGCGAGATCGCTCGAAATCCCCGGTGGTGTTAGATCGGTTCGGAGAAGAGCCACGGTGCCGTCCAAGCCTTCCGTCCAAACCAGGAAACTGCTAGCGTCCATGGACAAGAGCACACCCACCCTCAAGTCCATGCTCAAGACCCTCCTCAACCGCTTCGATGAGCAGAACCTCGAGGGAAACAAGCGTCTCGAAGAACAAATCGCCTTCAACACCCAGATCGCCCATGATGTCCAGAATCTCTCCAACTAAATTGACCTCACACACGCGGATGTCGATGAGACCAACAAAACTCTGGAGGGATCGCCCTCGCCACAAGAGTCGACCACCGTGTTCAACCCGCCTCCACCAACACCCCTTCGACAGCCACCTCCACAACCACCCCTTTGACATCCGCCATCACAGATTCCTCCGGGATGGCTCTCTCTCTCCATATCTCGGAAACGGATCGCCGCTTCTTCCCCAGCCCACTGCAACCAAATGCATCTCCACCACACTACCACCTCCACCTCCCAACCACCACCACTATCCGCATCACGATGAGACCTACATCAAACCCCCAAAACATGATTTCCCCCGATTTGATGGCAGCATACCCTACCTCTAGCTCGACTGCTGCCATGCGTATTTCGAGCTCTACAAGGTGCCACCCAGCAGCTGGGTGACCACAGACACATTATAACTTGAGGGGTAGGCCGCCCACTTGCTCCAGGCATTCCGTCAAACACATGTCGGGCTACACTGGGACGCATTTCGCGCGGCTATCACCGAGGAATTCAACGCAGATGACTTCGAATTGGAGATGCACAAGCTACTCCAACTCAGGCAGCAAGGCACGATGGCAGAATATTGGCAAGCATTCGACACCCACATGTACCACTAGCTCGCTTTGGACTCAATGCTCAGTCTGAAATTCTTCATCACCCGGTCTTAAAGATGAACTACAGGCTGAGGTGTGATACATCTCCAACTTATCTATAATTTATGAAGTATTCATGCCATGTTTACAATAATTTTATATGGTTTTGGTATGATTTGCATGGAACTAACCCGGACTGACGCTGTTTTCAGCAGAACTATTGTGGTGTTGTTTTTTGTGTAGAAATCAAAGTTCTCCAAACACCGCAAAACTTTTTGTGGATTTTTGTGGACCAAAAGACCATCAATGGGCCAGAGTAGCACCTGGGGGGGTGCCTCGAGGGGGGCATAACCCACCAGGGCACGCCTGGGCCCCCAGGCGCGCCCAGTGGGTTATGCCCACCTCGGTGGCCTCCCGTACCCCTTCTTCGCCCTATAGATCCCAAATATTCCGAAAACCCTCGGGGAGACCCCAGATCGGAAGTGCCGCCGCCGTAAGCCTTTGTAGCCACCAAAAACCAATCTAGACCCTGTTCCGGCACCCTGCCGGAGGGGGAAATCTTCTTCGATGGCCATCTTCATCATCTCGGCGGCCACCATGATGAGGAGGGAGTAGTCCACCCTCGGGGCTGAGGGTTTGTACCAGTAGCTATGTGTTTAATCTCTCTTTCGTGCGATCTCGAGATGTCACAATCTTGATGTATCATGGGCTTTGTTAACATAGATGGATGATGTTTTTGCCCTCTCTACTCTTGTTGTGATGAACTGAGTCTTTACCCTTTGAAGTTTTGTCTTGTCAGATTGAATGTTCAGATCTGAGAACACATGATATATGTCTTGCATATGAATACCCGTGGTGACAATGGGTATTATTTTGATTCACTTGATATATGTTATGGCACTCAACTTGCGGATTCCGCGATGACTTTGGGGTAATCTATGCATAGGGGTTGATGCACGTTTTTATTATCTTTTCTTCGATAGAAACTTTAGGTCCCCTTGTAGTTCTTTGTGTGGATTGAGTATTATGAATCTGAAATTATTTGATACATATCGTATAATCAACTCATGGGTACTCGCGCTGACATTGGGGGTATCTAGGTGACATTAGAGTTGGTTGATATGTTTCGTATGGTGTTATTTTAGTACGAACTCTTAATTAGATCGATCGGAAAGAATAGCTTGTTGTTATTTTAGTACGAACTCTAGGATAGATTGATCGGAAAGAATAGCTTTTAGGTGGTTTCGTACCCTACAAAAATTTTCTATCTTTTGTTCTCCGCTAATAGGAACTCAGGAGTGATTCTTTATTGCATTATAAGGGATAATCATATGATCCAACTATGTTAGCATTGTTAATAGATTGCACTAGTGAAAGTATGCACCCTAGGCCTCATTTTACATCATTGCAATACCGTTTGTGCTCAGTTTTACCATTTACTACCTTGCTGTTTTTTATTGTTCGCACTACAAAAACTCATATCTACTATCCATACTACACTTTTATCACCATCTCTTCGCTGAACTAGTGCACCTATACAATTTTCCATTGTATTGGGTGTGTTGGGGACACAAGAGATTTCTTGTATTTGATTGCAGGGTTGCTTGAGAGGGACTATCTTCATCCTACACCTCCCACAGATTGATAAACTTTAGGTCATCCACTTGAGGGAAAATTGCTACGGTCCTACAAAACTCTGCGCTTGGAGGCCCAACACGTGTCTACAAGAATAAAGTTGCATAGTAGACATCAAGCTCTTTTCTGGCGCAGTTACCGGGGAGGTGAGTGCTTGAAGGTATATCTTTGGATCTTGCAATCGAATCTTTTAGTTTCTTGTTTTATCACTAATTTGGTTTATAAAAGAAAACTACAAAAAATGGAATTGAGGTTGCATCATATTGTTCATCTTTATAATATCTCCTGTGAAAATGATGGAAAGGAAAATTGTGCTCAATTGATAGTAGAACAATTAAATAGAATGTTTGGCATAAATGATGAGCATGATTGCAACGTTGTTAGTATGAATTCTTTGAATATCCATAATGCTAGTGATATGCAAAGCCATAAGCTTGGGGATGCTATGTTTGATGAAGATGATATTTTTAGTCCCCCAAGATTTGATGTGAATTTTTTTATAATGATTTCATGCCTCCTATTTATGATGATTATAATGATAAAACTAGATTTGGAGAGGTCATGACTTTATTTAGTGATGAATCCATCATTTTGGATGACGCTTCAATTGAATATGATAAGAAAGTTGCTATCTATGATGATTATTGTGATGATATGTATGCTAAAAAGAATAATGATATCCATGGAACTTTTGATCATGATTTTAATTTTCAATCACATGATAGTTATTTGTTGAGTTTGCTCCCACTATTATGGATGAGAAGAAATTTGCTTATGTGGAGAGTAATAAAATTTCCATGCTTGTAGATCATGAAAAGAATGCTTTATGTGAAAGTTATATTGTCAAATTCATTCATGATGCTACTGAAAATTATTATGAGAGAGGAACATATGCTTGTAGGAATTGCAATAGTATCAAGTTTCCTCTCTTTGTGTTGAAATTTTTGAAGTCATGCTTATTTTGCCTTCCTATGCTAGTTGATTCTTGCTCCAATAAATTATTTGCTCATAAAACCCCTATGCATAGTAAGTGGGTTAGACTTAAATGTTCTAGTCATATGCTTCATGATGCTCTCTTTATGTTTCAATTCTTATCTTCTATGTGAGCATCATTGAAATCATCATGCCTAGCTAAAAGGCATTAAAGAAAAGCACTTGTTGGGAGACAACCCAACACTTTTACTTACTATTTTTGTGTGTTCACATGATTATGCTACTGTAGTAATCATGTTTTATTGCTTTTGTTTCAATAAAATGCCAAGTAAACCTTTGGGATCATGGTGGGTGATAGTTGATTTGATCTTGCTGAAAAACAGAAACTTTTGCGCTCACAAAAATAACTCTCATTTTTAAAGAAGAATGATTTTGAGTTGATTCTTTTTTTCAAAAGATTAATATACAAATTGCTCATGTGGTCATACTTTTTTTCATAATTTTTGGAGTAGCAGAAGTATGGTTTGAGTACAGATGACTACAGACTGTCCTGTTTTTGACAGATTCTATTTTCAATGCATATTTTGCTTGTTTCTAGTTTCTATGGCTTATATTGCTCAATATAAATTGTAGAAATTATATGCTACAGTAGGTATTGTGTGGAAACAATTATGAATCTTGTGTTTTACAGTACCAAAAGTGAAATGGTTTGCTCTTTATCATACTAACCTACCTCACAAGGTTCCGTTAAGTTTTGTGTGATTGAAGTTTTCAAGTTTTGGGTGAGATGTCGATATGAGGAGAATAAGGAGTGACAAGATCCTTAGCTTGGGGATGCGTAAGGCACCCCCAAGGTTAAGTAAGATCCAAGCAACTAAGCTTGGGGATGCCCCGGAAGGCATCCCCTCTTTCGTCTCCAACATTATCGGTAACCTCATTTGGAGCCATGTTCTCATTCGTCACATGATATGAGTTTTACTTGGAGCGTCATTTTATTTTGTTAGGTGTTGTTTGCTGTTATTTGGAATAATGTTTTGCATCTTTCTTTTCAATAAAAATGTAAAGTATAGCCTTTGCCATGCTTATTTTGCAAGTATACTTGTTGCTGTTTGAAAACATAAAGTTTATCGTTGTTGCAAAAATTCCATAGAAAAGTCAGAATGTGATAAAATGTTGAAACTTTTTGAAAATTAAGCTCTGATAAATTCTCCACAGTTTGGTAGACTTTCATAATCTTTGGATTTTAAGAAGTATTGATACTCTTGCATTCTTTACAGACTGTACTGTTTTGGCAGATTGCTGTTATGTTTGCATTGTTTGCATACGTTTGCTTGTGTAATGATTCTATTTGAGGATAGGAGTATTAAATATGCAAAGGAATTTAGTATGCAATGTTGAACAATAATTTTTGTGATTTGCTACAGTAGAGAGTGATAAGGTTTTTTCTTTGGTTTATACTAACTTATCTCACGAGTTCCTGTTGAGTTTTGTGTGGATGAAGTTTTTGAGATTAAGGGAAACCATGATATGAGATGAATTAAGGAGACACAAAAGCTCAAGATTGGGGATGCCAAAGGCATCCCAAGTTAATATTCCAAGAAGTCTCAAGCATCTAAGCTTGGGGATGCCCCGGTAGGCATCCCACCTTTCTTCTTCAACAATTATCGGTTAGTATCGGTTGAGCCTAAGTTTTTGCTTCTTCACATGAGTTGTGATATGCTTGGAATGTCATTTTGTTTTGTTTTGCTTGTTGTTTTAATAAAATACTTAGATCTGAAAGTTTTAAATAAAAGAGAGTCCTCAAATAGCTACCCCTTTACATAACTACTCACTTGATCTTCATTTATATCTTTTTGGGGTAGCTTGTCATTTACACTTGTGCTTCACTTATATCCTATGAGTAAATTGTTGAATGAATTGAATATCATGAAGTTGAAATTACATATTCATATCATGCCTAGTAGTGAATTCACATTGGGTTTAGAAAGTGAAAGCTTTTGAAGCTTGACAATCACAATATTGGTCATACAAGCAATTCATGAATGATTAGTAGAAGGAAGAGAACTTTCACATGCAAATACACTATCTTGGAAATCTTTTGTGATTGTGAGCCCCCATCAAAATATTATATGTCAAAATTGTTGACGTTGGACAAGGAAGACAACATAATGATTTAGGTTTGTTCATATTCACATAGAAGTTATATTGTCATAGATCCTTCAACATGTGGTGCTTGCCCCCTATCTTTGCTAGCCAAAAATTCCGCACCAAGTAGATATACTACTTGTGCATCCAAAAACCCTTAAAACCAAATCTTGTTTTGAGAGTCCACCATACCTACCTATGGATTGAGCAAGATCCTTCAAGTAAGTTGTCATCGGTGCAATAAGGCAATAAAAATTGCTTCTAAAAGTGTTAGATCAATTAGTGTAAGAGAAAATTGAGCGTTGTACGAACTTGTGATGGCAAAGAATAAAAGCGATAGACTGCATAATAAAGGTTGCTATCATAAGGGGCAATATAACGTGATGTTCTTTTGCACTAAGTGGTTGAGCATACAAACAAATAAGCGCATGACAACCTCTGCTTCCCTCTGTGAAGGGCCTGTCTTTTACTTTTACGTATTTACTTTCATGCAAGAGTCAAAGTTTTTCTCTCTATTCCTTTTTATTTTTCTCCTATGACAAGCATCATGTGGTGAGGAAAGATCTAGGCACATATATCCAGTTGGATATGGGTAGCATGAGTTATTATTTTGACATCACCCTTGAGGTGAATACGTTGGGAGGCAAAACAATAAGCCCCTATCTTTCTATGTGTCTGGTTGAAACGTTTTGCTCATGTGTATGCGGTGAGTGTTAGCAACCATAGAAGAATATATGATGGTTGAGTATGTGGAGATCTTACTTAAACTCTGTTGAATAAGTTGAATTGCAATTGCTTGGTGACTGAGAACATAGGTTGTTGAGTTTCAAGAGAATTCATTGTTTGAACCTTAACATGTGAATTGGTTGCTACTTGGTCGTGAGAAGTTTTATAAGAAAGAATTGCTGTTATGATGCTAGGAAAAGTGATTGAAATTGTCATTGATCAAACCTGTGCACTTTGCTAGCATTCACACTTCATAAATTATTTCTTTTATCATTTACCCCTCGAGGACGAGTAGGAATTAAGCTTGGGGATGCTGATACGTCTCCAACGTATCTATAATTTATGAAGTATTCATGCCATGTTTACAATAATTTTATATGGTTTTGGTATGATTTGCATGGAACTAACCCGGACTGGCGCTGTTTTCAACAGAACTACCATGGTGTTGTTTTTTGTGCAGAAATCAAAGTTCTCCAAACACCGCGAAACTTTTTGTGGATTTTTTATGGACCAAAAGACCACCAATGGGCCAGAGTAGCACCTGGGGGGTGCCCCGAGGGAGGCACAACCCACCAGGGCGCGCCTGGGCCCCCAGGGCGCCTCGGTGGGTTGTGCCCACCTCGGTGGCCTCCCGTACCCCTTCTTCGCCCTATAAATTCACAAATATTCCGAAAACCCTGGGGAGACCCTAGATCGGAAGTTCCGCCGCTGCAAGCCTCTATAGCCACTGAAACCAATCTAGACCCCGTTCCGGCACCTTGTAGGAGGGGGGAATCATCTCCGGTGGCCATCTACATCATCCCGGTGGCCACCACGATGAGGAGGGATTAGTCCACCCTCGGGGCTGAGGGTTTGTACCAGTAGCTATGTGTTTAATCTCTCTCTCTCTCGCGCGCGATCTTGAGATGTCACAATCTTGATGTATCATGGGCTTTATTAACATAGATGGATCATATGATGTTTCTCCCCTCTGTACTCTTGTTGTGATGAATTGAGTCTTTACCCTTTGAAGTTTTGTCTTGTCGGATTGAATGTTCAGATCTGAGAACACATGATATATGTCTTGCATATGAATACCCGTGGTGACAGTGGGGTATTATTTTGATTCACTTGATATATGTTATGGCACTCAACTTGCGGATTCCCGTGGTGACTTTGCGGTAATCTATGCATAGGGGTTGATGCACGTTTTTATTATCTTTTCTCTGATAGAAACTTTGGGGTCCCCTTGTAGTTCTTTGTGTCGATTGAGTATTATGAATCTGAAATTGTTTGATACATATCATATAATTAACTCACGGGTACTGCGGTGACATTGGGGTATCTAGGTGACATTAGAGTTGGTTGATATGTTTCATATGGTGTTATTTTAGTACAGACTCTTGATTAGATCAATCGGAAAGAATAGCTTGCTGTTATTTTAGTACGAACTCCAGGATAGATTGATCGGAGAGAATAGCTTTGAGGTGGTTTCGTACCCTACAAACAATTTCTATCTTTTGTTCTCCGCTAATAGGAACTCGGGAGTGATTCTTTATTGCACTTTGAGGGATAATCGTATGATCCAACTATGTTAGCATTGTTGAGAGATTGCACTAGTGAAAGTATGCACCCTAGGCCTCATTTTACATCATTGCAATACCATTTGTGCTCCGTTTTACAATTTACTACCTTGCTGTTTTTTATTGTTTGCACTACAAAAACTCATGTCTACTATCCATACTACACTTTTATCACCATCTCTTCGCGACCTATACAATTTGCCATTGTATTGGGTGTGTTGGGGACACAAGAGATTTCTTGTATTTGATTGTAAGGTTGCTTGAGAGAGACTATCTTCATCCTACACCTCCCACGGATTGATAAACCTTAGGTCTTCCACTTGAGGGAAAATTGTTACTGTCCTACAAAACTCGGCGCTTGGAGGCCCAACACGTGTCTACAAGAATAAAGTTGCATAGTAGACATCATGGTGTACCTCCAATCCCCCTCCAGCATTACTCGTGCATCTATCTTGGCGTGGATCCAGGAGGAGGAGTTGGGTGCACCCAGAGTACGCACACGATCGGCACCATCAGGGCACCCTCCATCGCTGTTGGCGGCCATTCCAGCATACCCAGCGGCCAGGCCACATGGCGACGAGTTCGCACGGGAGCGGTAGCTCAAGGACTTCTGTCCCGCGAATGATTTGTGCTTCAATTGTGGGGATCATTACTCGCGGGAGCATCACTGCAACCAACAGGCGCAACTCCTCACAATATAGGTTGGACAGTATGGCGACCTACTCTTTGACGATGTTGTCAATGTTCTGGCACTCCTCGATGAGCCGGCAACACTAGTCCCACTGCCCGAGTGTTGCACCTTGTCAGCATAAGCCCTGGATGGCTCTGACGCACCCAGTACGATTCGTCTTCGTGCACTGGTGGGCAACCAGATTATGTTGTTGTTGATCGATTGAGGAAGCACCCACAACTTCATCAACAAGGCTTTCATTGAGCGAGTGGGGCGAAAACTCAAGAATTGCAACTAGTGGAAGTCCATATTGCCAATGGGGACCATCTGACCTGCTCGCGCATGGTTCCAGAGCTGAGATGGTGGATGCAGGGACATACATTCACAACACCCACGTGCGAGCTCGAGATTCGTGCATAGGACATCATTTTGGGATGGATTGGCTATCACAATTTAGTCATATGACATGTCACTGGCAGGAGAAGCATGTCACATTTGTCCACAAAGGTGAGCAAGTGACGCTGCAAGGAGTTCGACCCAAAGCAACTCTCACTCTGCAAGCAATTGAACCTGAAGAACTCTGCAAGCTCATTTCAGGCAGTGACATGTGAGCTATGGCAATGCTGGATGCCCAACAAAGTGAACCAGCAAAATGGAAACACTATTCTCCCTTGACACCAATCAGCAACCCGCTGGAAGATTTAGTTGATGTGTTTGCATCACCAAAAGGCTTGCCATCACACCACCGATATGATCATGTTTTCACTCCCGTGAACAGCGCGCGTCCTACTAGTGCTCGACCTTACCGTTACTCTTCGCTTCAAAAAGATGAGATTGAAAATTAGGTCCGAGAAATGATCGACGCTGGCGTCTGATACATCTCCAACGTATCTATAATTTATGAAGTATTCATGCCATGTTTCCAACAATTTTATATGATTTTGGTATTATTTGAATGGAACTAAGCCGGACTGGTGCTGTTTTTAGCAGAACTACTGTGGTGTCATCTTTTTTGCAGAAATAAAAGTTCTCGGAATGGGCTAAAAATTTACCGTGATTTTTATGGACCAAAAGAGACCCCCGAAGCTTCGAGGAAGGACCAGAAGCCTCACGAGGAAGCAACAAGCCTAGGGGGCACACCCTACCCCCCAGGGTGCCTGGAGCAGGCTTGTCTCTGCCTCGAGGATCCCCTTGACGTGAGACCGATACCAAAAATTCCTATAAATAACCAAACCCCCAGAAAGAACCCTAGATGAGAAGTTCCACCGCCGTAAGCCTATGTATCCATGAAAACTCAATCAGGACCTTGTTCTGGCACCCTGCTGGAGGGGGAAATCATCACTGGAGGCCAGCTTCATCATCCCGGCGGCCACCATGATGAGGAGGGAGTTGTTCACTCTCGGGGCTGAGGGTATGTACCAGTAGCTATGTGTTTGATCTCTCTCTCTCTCTCTCTTGTGTTCTTGATTTGGCATGATCTTGATGTACTGCGAGCTTTGTTAATATAGTTGGATCATATGGTGTTTCTTCCTCTCTATCTCGTTGTGATGAATTGAGTTTTACCTTGAGGTTTCACTATTATCGTATTGAATACTTTTATGGGTTTGAGAACACTTGATGTATGTCTTGCATATGGATACCCATGGTGACAATGGGGTATTATATTGATTCACTTGATGTATGTTTTGGCACTCAACTCGCGGATTCCCGAGGTGACATTGGGGTATGAAGGAAATATGCCCTAGAGGCAATAATAAAGTTGTTATTTTATATTTCTTATATCATGATAAATGTTTATTATTCATGCTAGTACAGTATTAACTGGAAACTTGATACATGTGTGGATACATAGACAAAACACAATGTCCCTAGTAAGCCTCTACTAGACTAGCTCGTTAATCAAAGATGGTTAAGTTTCCTAACCATAGACATGTGTTGTCATTTGATGAACGGGATCACATCATTAGGAGAATGATGTGATGGACAAGACCCATCCGTTAGCTTAGCATAATGATCGTTAAGTTTTATTGCTATTGCTTTCTTCATGACATATACATATTCCTTTGACTATGAGATTATGCAACTCCCGGATACCGGAGGAATACCTTGTGTGCTATCAAACATCAGAACGTAACTGGGTGATTATAAAGATGCTCTACAGGTATCTCCGAAGGTGTTTGTTGGGTTGGCATATATCAATATTAGGATTTGTCACTCTGAGTATCAGAGAGGTATCTCTGGGCCCTCTCGGTAATGCACATCATAATAAGCCTTGCAAGCAATGTGACTTCTAATGAGTTAGTTGTGGGATGATGTATTATAGAATGAGTAAATAGACTTGCCAGTAACGAGATTGAACTAGGTATGAAGATACCGACGATCGAATCTCGGGCAAGTAACATATTGATGACAAAGGGAATAACGTATGTTGTCATTACGGTACGACCGATAAAGGTCTTCGTAGAATATGTGGGAACCAATATTAGCATCTAGGTTCCACTATTGGTTATTGACCGGAGAGGTGTCTCGGTCATGTCTATATTGTTCTCGAAGCCGTAGGGTCCGCACGCTTAACGTTCGATGACGATTTTGTATTATATGAGTTATGTGATTTGGTGACCGAATGTTGTTCGGAGTCCCAGATGAGATCATGGACATGACGAGGAGTCTTGAAATGGTCGATAGGTAAAGATTGATATATAGGACGATGGTATTCGGACACCGGAAGTGTTCCGGAGGGTACCGGGTACATATCGGGTCACCAGAAGGGGTTTCGGGCACCCCCAGCAAAAGATATGGACCTTATGGGACAAGAGGGGAAACACACCAGCCACAAAGGGGCTAGTGCGCCCCCCATATGGGCTGGCCAAATTGGAGTAGCAAAGAGGAAGGAGGAAAGGAAAAAGGGAATAGGATTCCCCCTTCCCCCTCTTCCCTTCCTACTCCGAATAGGAATAGGAAAGGGGGGGGGAGGCTGAATTGGGAGGACCCCAAGTAGGATTCCTCCTACTTGGGGCGCCCCCTTGGCAGCCTCCCCTCCCCTCCAACCTATTTATATTTGGGGGAGGCACCGCTTGAACACACATCAACAGTTGTTAGCCGTGTGCGGCGCCCCCTCCATAGTTTACACCTCCGGTCATACTCACGTAGTGCTTAGGCGAAGCCCTGCGCGGATCACTTCACCATCACCGTCACCATGCCGTCGTGCTGAAGAAACTCTCCCTTGACACTTTGCTGGATCAAGAGTTCGAGGGACGTCATCGAGCTGAACGTGTGCAGAACTCGGAGGTGCCGTACGTTCGGTGCTTGATCGGTCGGAACGAGAAGAAGTTCGACTACATCAACCGCGTTGTCAAACGCTTCCGCTTTTGGTCTACGAGGGTACGTAGACACACTCTCCCCCTCTCGTTGCTATGCATCTCCTAGATAGATCTTGCGTAAGCGTAGGAAAATTTTGTAATTTCATGCTACGTTCCCCAACAGTGGCATCCGAGCCAGGTCTATGCGTAGATGATATGCACGAATAGAACACCAAGAGTTGTGGGCGGTGAACTTCATACTGCTTACCACCAACGTCTTATTTTGTTTTGGTGGTATTGTTGGATGAAGCAGCCCGGACCAACCTTACATGACCACGTTCATGAGACCGGTTCCACCGACAGACATGCAACTAGTTTTGCATAAAGGTGGCTGGCGGGTGTTTGTTTCTCCAACTTTAGTTGAATCAAATTTGACTGTGGCCGGTCCTTGTTGAAGATTAAAATAGCAAACTTGATAAATCACCGTTGTGGTTTTGATGCGTAGGTAAGAATGGTTCTTACTAGAAGCCCGTAGCAGCCACGTAAAACTTGCAACAACAAAGTAGAGGATGTCTAACTTGTTTTTGCAGGGCATGTTGTGATGTGATATGGTCAAGGCATGATGTGATATATGTTATTGTATGAGATGATCATGTTTAGTTATCGGCAACTGGCAGGAGCCTTATGGTTGTCGCTTTATTGTATGAAATGCAAACGCCATGTACTTGGTTTACTTTATCACTATGCGTTAGCGATAGTTGTAGAAGAAATAGTTGGTGAGACGACCATGACGCTACGATGGAGATCAAAGTGTCAAGCCGGTGATGATGGAGATCATGATGGTGCTTTGGAGATGGATATCAAAGGCACAAGATGATGATGGCCATATCATGTCACATATTTTGATTGCATGTGATGTTTATCTTTTATGCATCTTATTTTCCTTAGTACGATGGTAGCATTATAAGATGACCCCTCACTAAATTTCAAGGTATAAGTGTTCTCCCTGAGTATGCACCACTGCGAAAGTTCTTCGTGCTGAGACACCACGTGATGATTGGGTGTGATAGGCTCTACGTTCACATACAATGGGTGCAAGACAATTTTGCACATGTGGAATACTCGGGTTAAAATTGACGAGCCTAGCATGTACAGACATGGCCTCGGAACACTGGAGACCGAAAGGTCGAACGTGAATCATATAGTAGATATGATCAACATAGAGATGTTCACCATTGATGACTACTCCATCTCACGTGATGATTGGACATGGTTTAGTTGATTTGGATCACGTATCATTTGGATGACTCGAGGGATGTCTATCTAAGTGGGAGTTCTTAAGTAATATGATTAATTGAACTTAATTTATCATGAACTTAGTCCTGATAGTATTTGCAAATTATGTTGTAGATCAATAGCTCGCGTGGTAGCTCTCCTATATTTTTGATATGTTCCTAGAGAAAACTAAGTTGAAAGATGATAGTAGCAATGATACGGACTGGGTCCATGATCTGAGGATTATCCTCATTGCTGCATAGAAGAATTATGTCCTTAATGCACCGCTAGGTGACAAACCTATTGCAGGAGCAGATACAGACATTATGAATGTTTGGCAAGCTCGATATGATGACTACTTGATAGTTTAGTGTACCATGCTTTACGGCTTAGAACCGGGACTTCAAAAACGTTTTGAACTCCACAAAGCATATGAGATGTTCCAAGAGATAAAGTTGGTATTTCAGACTCATGCCCGTGTCAGGAGGTATGAGACCTTTGACAAATACTTTGCCTACAAGATGGAGGAGAATAGCTCAGCTAGTGACCATGTGCTCAAAATGTCTGGGCACTACAATTGCTTGAATCAAGTGGGAGTTAATCTTCTAGATAAGATAGTGATTGATAGATTCTCTAGTCACTATCACCAAGTTACTAGAACTTTGTGATGAACTATAATGTGCAAGGGATAATGGAAAAGATTCCTGAGGTCTTCATGATGCTGAAATCGGCGAAGGTAGAAATCAAGAAAGAGCATCAAGTGTTGATGGTTAACAAGACCACTAGTTTCAAGAAAAATGGCAAAGGAAAAGAAAGGGAACTTCAAGAAGAATGGCAAGCAAGTTGCCACTCCCATGAACAAACCCAAAGCTAGACCCAAGCCTGAAACTGAGTGCTTCTACTCCAAAGGAAATGGTCACTCGAAGTGGAAGTTCCCCGAATACTTGGCGGATAAGATGGATGGCAAAGTGAACAAAGGTATATTTGATATATAGATTATTGATGTGTACTTTACTAGTGTTCGTAGTAGCCCCTGGGTATTTGATACCGGTTCAGTTGCTAGGATTAGTAACTCGAAACGGGAATTGCAGAATGAACATAAACTAGTTAAGGATGAAGTGACGATGTGTGTTGGAAGTGGTTCCAAGATTGATATGATCATCCTTGTACATTCCCTATACTTTCGGGATTAGTGTTGAACCTATATAAATGTTATTTGGTGTTTGCGTTGAGCATGAATATGATTTGATCATGTTTATTGCAATACAGTTATTCATTTAAGTCAGAGAATAATTGTTGTTCTGTTTACATGAATAAAACCTTCTATGGTCATACACCCAATGTAAATGGTTTATTGAATCTCGATCATAGTGATATACATATTCATAATATTGATGCCAAAAGATGCAAAGTTGATAATGATAGTGCAACATACGTGTGGCACTGCCTTTTAGATCATATTGGTGTAAAGCGCATGAAGAAACTCCATGCAGATGGACTTTTGGAATCACTTGATTATGAATCATTTGATGCTTGCGAACCATGCCTCATGGGCAAGATCACTAAGACTCCGTTCTCCGGAACAATGGAGCAAGCCACTGACTTATTGGAAATAATACATACTGATGTATGCGGTCCGATGAGTGTTGAGGCTCGCGGCGGGTACCGTTATTTTCTGACCTTCATAGATGATTTGAGCAGATATGGGTATATCTACTTGATGAAACACAAGTCTGAAACATTTGAAAAGAATTTCAGAGTGAAGTGGAGAATCATCGTAAAAAGAAAATAAAGTTTCTAAGATCTCATCGCAGCGGCGAATATTTGAGTTACGAGTTTGGACTTCATTTAAAACAATGTGTAATAGTTTCACAACTCACGCCACCTAGAACACCACAACATAATGGTGTGTCCGAATATCGTAACCATACTTTATTAGATATGGTGCAATCTATGATGTCTCTTACCGATTTACCACTATCGTTTTGGGGTTATGCATTACAGACAGCTGCATTCACGTTAAATAGGGCACCGTCTAAATCCGTTGAGACGACACCGTATGAACTGTGGTTTGGCAAGAAACCTAAGCTGTCGTTTCTTAAAGTTTGGGGTTGCGACACTTATGTCAAAAGGCTTTAGCCTGATAAGCTCGAACCCAAATCGGAGAAGTGCGTCTTCATAGGATACCCAAAAGAAACTGTTGGGTACACCTTCTATGACAGATCCGAAGGCAAGATTTTTGTTGGTAAAATGGATCCTTTCTAGAGAAGGAGTTTCTCTCTAAAGAAGTGAGTGGGAGGAAAGTAGAACTTGATGAGGTAATTGTACCTTTTCTCGAATGGGAAAATAGCTCATCACATAAATCAATTCCAGTGATGTCTACACCAACTAGAGAAGAAGCTAATGATAATGATCATGAAACTTCAAATCAAGTTACTACCAAACCTCGTAGGTCAACCAGAGCATGTTCCGCACCTGACTGGTATGGTAATCCTGTTCTGGAAGTCATGTTACTAGACCATGATGAACCTACAAACTATGAAGAAGTTATGATGAGCCCAGATTCCGCAAAATGGCTTGAGACCATGAAATCTGAGATAGGATCTGATGACCCACAAGTATAGGGGATCTATCGTAGTCCTTTTGATAAGTAAGAGTGTCGAACCCAACGAGGAGCAGAAGGAAATGATAAGCGGTTTTCAGCAAGGTATTCTCTGCAAGTACTGAAATAAGTGGTAACAGATAGTTTTGTGATAAGATAAATGGTAACGAGCAACAAGTAACAAAAGTAAATAAAGTGCAGCAAGGTGGCCCAATCCTTTTTGTAGCAAAGGACAAGCCTGGACAAACTCTTATAATAGGAAAAGTGCTCCCGAGGACACATGGGAATATCGTCAAGCTAGTTTTCATCACGCTCATATGATTCACGTTCGGTACTTTGATAATTTGATACGTGGGTGGACCGGTGCTTGGGTACTGCCCTTACTTGGACAAGCATCCCACTTATGATTAACCTCTATTGCAAGCATCCGCAACTACAACAGAAGTATTAAGGTAAACCTAACCATAGCATGAAACATATGGATCCAAATCAGCCCCTTACGAAGCAACGCATAAACTAGGGTTTAAGCTTCTATCACTCTAGCAACCCATCATCTACTTATTACTTCCCAATGCCTTCCTCTAGGCCCAAATAATGGTGAAGTGTTATGTAGTCGACGTTCACATAACACCACTAGAGGTTAGACAACATACATGTTATCAAAATATCGAACGAATACCAAATTCACATGACTACTAATAGCAAGACTTCTCCCTTGTCCTCAGGAACAAACGTAACTACTCACAAAGCATATTCATGTTCATAATCAGAGGGGTAATATTGTGCATAAAGGATCTGAACATATGATCTTCCACCAAATAAACCAACTAGCATCAACTACAAGGAGTAATCAACACTACTAGCAACCTACTAGCACCAATCCCGGACTTGGAGACAAGAATTGGATACAAGAGATGAACTAGGGTTTGGAGATGAGATGGTGCTGATGAAGATGTTGATGGAGATTGCCCTCTCCCGATGAGAGGAGCGTTGGTGATGACGATGGTGATGATTTCCCCCCTCCCGGAGGGAAGTGTCCCCGGCAGAACAGCTCTGCCGGAGCCCTAGATTGGTTCCGCCAAGGTTCCGCCTCGTGGCGGCGGAGTCTCGTCCCGAAAGGTTCTCTGCTATTTTTTTCTCATCGAAAGACTTCATATGGGAGAAGATGGGCGTCGAAGAGTCACCAGGGGGCCCACGAGGTAGGGGGGCGCGCCCAGGGGGGCCACCCTCGTGAGCAGGGTGTGGGCCCCCTGGACTTCATCTTTGGCGACGATTTTTCTTTATTTATTTTAAGGTGTTCCGTGGAGTTTCAGGACTTTTGGAGTTGCACAGAATAGTCCTTCAATATTTGCTCCTTTTCCAGCCTAGAATTCCAGCTGTCGGCATTCTCCCTCTTCATGTAAACCTTGTAAAATAAGAGAGAATAACCATAAGTATTATGACATAACGTGAAATAACAGCCCATAATGCAATAAATATCGATATAAAAGCATGATGCAAAATGGACGTATCAACTCCCCCAAGCTTAGACCTCGCTTGTCCTCAAGCGAAAAGCCGATAACAATAAATATG
The DNA here is from genome assembly GCF_002162155.2 of Triticum dicoccoides. Taxonomy (NCBI): domain Eukaryota; kingdom Viridiplantae; phylum Streptophyta; class Magnoliopsida; order Poales; family Poaceae; genus Triticum; species Triticum dicoccoides. The sequence continues at coordinate 244,751,624 of NC_041393.1, forward strand.
TCCTCATGTTTAGAGGTAAAGGCGTCGATAAAAATAAAATACGAACATGAAGGCATCATGATTACTTCATAACAGCAACATATATAAATTTTGTCATATGATTACTCATGTTCAAGTGATGATCTTCTCACAAAGCCAAAGTATGAATCAGAAACTTTATTGGGCACCAACAATTATAATCTCAGCCATTGAAGCAATTGCAATTTATCATAACATCAGAAAGAGTCTATGTTAGAGCTTAAAAGCAAGTCCACATACTCAACTATCACTTAGTCCTTCATAATTGCTAACACTCACGCGATACTTGTGGTTACAGAGTTTTAATCGGACATAGAGAAAGATAGGGGCTTATAGTTTTTGCCCCACAACCTTTTACCTGAAGGGTAATGTCAACAATAATAATTCACGCACCCCCACATCCAATTAGATATATATATCATGTTCTTTCCAACATGCTGAGCTTGCCAAAGGATAAAATAAAAAGAAGGAAGGGTGAAGATCACCGTGACTCTTGCATAAGGTAGAGGAAAATAATAAAAGATAGGCCCTTCGCAGAGGGAAGCAGAGGTTGTCATACGCGTTTAGGGTTGATGCACAAAATCTTAATGCAAAAGAACGTCACTTTACATTGCCCCTTGTATGTGAACCTTTATTATGCAGTTCGTCGCTTTTATTGCGTCCACAACAAGTTCGTGCAAAGTTTATTTTCTCCGCACTAATAAATCATGCATATTAGAGAGCAATTTTTATTGCTTGCACCGATGACAACTTACTTGAAGGATCTTACTCAATCCATAGGTAGATATGGTGGACTCTCATGGCAAAACTGGTTTAAGGGTATTTGGAAGCACAAGTAGTATTTCTACTTAGTGCTGACAATTGGCTAGCATGAGGGGGAAAGGCAAACTCAACACGGTAGAGGAACCATGACAACATACTTTATCTCAGATGTAAGAGAACATAACTCATTATGTTGTCTTCCTTGTCCAACATCAACTCTTTAGCATGTCATATTTTAATGAGTGCTCCCAATCATAAAAGATGTCAATGATAATATATCTATATGTGAAACCTCTCTTTCCTTATTACTTCCTATTAATTGCAACGATGACCAAAGCTATATTTGCCAACTCCCAACAACTTTGAATCATCATACTCTTTCTATGTGAAGTCATTACTTTCAATAAGATCAATATGAACTCTTGATTCTTTTTATTCTTTTTCTTCTAATCACCCAAGATCATGGCAAAATACTCAAGCCCTTGACTCAACACTAATCTTTATTATATAGCTCACGGACTTGATTACAAAGAAGGATCATAAAGCAAAACTCAAAACTAGATCATGCCATGACTTTATTCTACTAAATCAAGATACTACTAATAGGATCGAACTAAGAAAAACGGTAAAGATAGGAGTTGCGATGGTGATACGATACCAGGGCACCTCCCCCAAGCTTGGCAGTTGCCAAGGGGAGTGCCCATACCCAGATGATTATGTCTCCTTCCTTGTTGTTGGCGGTGGAGGTGTTGATGATGATGCAAGCTTGTCGTCCACCTTCCATGGCATAGGATCACCATCATAGAAGGATGATCGAGTCTCCGGAATCCTCAAATCTGCAGCCAAACTCATCCTTTTGAATCTATATTCATACTCACATTTTTGGTTTCGCAGATCATAGATTTGGGCTTGGAGGTGCTCGATCTTCTCATGTAGCTTATAGATGGCTTCCTCGGTCTTCTTGGCATCCGGATCATAGTTGTTGGTGAACTCCGCGAGCATCTTGTGGGTTGATTCCACGCTCCACCATCCCCTGGCACTTGAAAACTTGTTGCTCCATTACTTCGAGCCTCAACTCCACGCTTCCGGTTCCCTTTGGTCCCTCAACATCGCGGATGTGCAACAACCCATCACGCATCTCAATGGTTTGGGGGTGTCGCAGCACCTCCGCGAGGTAAGGGTTGATAACCTTCTTGAAGAACTTGTCCTTGGAAGCACTTGGGGTCGTCATGATGATCTAGACCCATCAGAAAAACAGCTCGAAACAAGAACATGGGAGATTTGCGTGATACAAGAGTCAAAACCTTCGGGAGTATATATAATGAATTTTGACCAACCAAAATACGTATCGTGCAAGGAAACGGAGTTCGGAGGGCACACGAGGTGCTCACGAGGTAGGGGGGCGCGCCCAGGGGGTAGGGCGCGCCCTCCACCCTCGTGGAGGCCTCGTGTCCTCCCCGGACAGCTACTTATTTTTCTATTTTTCTAAATATTCCAAAACGGAGAAATATTGCCTTAAAAATTGTTTTGGAGTCGGTTTACTTACCGTACCACATACCTATTCCTTTTTGGGGTCTGGAACATTATGGAAAAGTGTCCCTTATGTACTCCTCCGGGATTACGGTTTCAATAACACTAGTTTCAACATTTATAGGATTACCTGAGATATAGTGTTTGATTCTTTGACCATTCACCACCTTCGGATTTGTGCCTGCGAAGTTGTTGATTTTTGTGGCACCGGAACGATAGACCTCCTCGATAACGTAAGGACCTTCCCATTTGGAGAGAAGTTCCCCTGCAAAAAATCTTAAACGAGAGTTGTATAGCAATACATAATCACCTACATTAAACTCACACTTTTGTATCCTTTTATCATGCCACCTGTTAACTTTTTCTTTAAACAGCTTGGCATTTTCATAAGCTTGGGTTCTCCATTCATCAAGAGAGCTAATATCAAATAACCTCTTCTCACCGGCAAGTTTGAAATCATAGTTGAGCTCCTTAATAGCCCAATATGCCTTATGTTCTAGTTCGAGAGGTAAATGACATGCTTTTCCATAAACCATTTTATACGGAGACATACCCATAGGATTTTTATATGCAGTTCTATAGGCCCATAATGCATCATTCAGTTTCTTGGACCAATCCTTTCTAGACCTATTGACAGTCTTTTGCAAAATTAATTTGAGCTCTCTATTGCTCAATTCCACCTGACCACTAGACTGCGGGTGATATGGAGATGCAATTCTATGATTAACATCGTATTTAGCAAGCATCTTACGGAGAGCACCATGAATAAAGTGTGAACCACCATCAGTCATTAAGTATCTAGGGACTCCAAACCTCGGAAAATAACTTCCTTAAGCATTTTAATAGAAGTGTTATGATCAGCACTACTAGTTGGAATAGCTTCTACCCACTTAGTAACGTAATCAACAGCAACTGAAATATGAGTGTAACCATTAGAGGCAGGAAAAGGTCGCATATAATCAAAGCCACAAACATCAAATGGCTCCATAACAAGTGAATAATTCATAGGAATTTCTTGACGTCTACTAATATTACCAATTCTTTGACATTCATCACAAGACAAAACAAACTTACGGGCATCCTTGAAGAGAGTAGGCCAATAAAAACCGGATTGCAATACCTTAAGTGCAGTTCTATCTCGAGCGTGGTGTCCTCCATAGGCTTCGGAGTGACACTTGCGTAGGATCTGTTCCTGTTCATGCTCAGGTACACAACGTCTAATAACACCATCTACTCCTTCTTTATAAAGATGTGGGTCATCCCAAAAGTAATGTCGCAAGTCATAGAAAAACTTTTTCTTTTGTTGGTATGTGAAGCTAGGCGGTATAAATTTAGCAACAATATAATTAGCATAATCAGCATACCAAGGAGTGCTACGAGAAGTACTTATGACATTTAATTGCTCATCAGGAAAGCTATCATCAATAGGTAGTGGGTCATCAAGAACATTCTCTAGCCTAGACAAGTTGTCAGCAACGGGGTTCTCAGCTCCTTTTCTATCAACAATATGTAAATCAAATTCTTGAAGCAAGAGAACCCATCTAATGAGTCTAGGTTTTGCATCTTTCTTTTCCATAAGATATTTAATAGCAGCATGATATGTATGAATAGTTACTCTAGAATCAACAATATAGGGTCTGAATTTATCACAAGCAAATACAACCGCTAAAAGTTCCTTTTCGGTAGTAGCATAATTTCTTTGAGCATTGTCTAGAGTCTTACTAGCATAATGGATAACATTCAATTTCTTATCAACTCTTTGCCCTAGAACAACACCTACAGCATAATCACTAGCATCACACATAATTTCAAAGGGTAAATTCCAATCAGGTGGCTGAACAACAGGTGCAGAGACTAATGCTTTCTTAAGTATTTCAAATGCTTCTACACAATCATCATCAAAGACAAATGGTACATCTTTTTGTAATAAATTAGTCAGAGGCCAAGAGATTTTTGAGAAGTCCTTGATGAACCTCCTATAAAATTCGGCGTGACCAAGGAAACTTCTTATACCTTTGATGTCCTTGGGACATGGCATCTTTTCAATAGCATCAACCTTGGCTTTATCAACTTCAATACCTCTTTCAGAAACTTTGTGCCCCAAGACAATACCTTCATTAGCCATAAAGTGGCACTTTTCCCAATTCAAGACAAGATTAGTTTCTTCACATCTCTGCAAAACTCGAGCAAGATTGCTCAAGTAATCATCAAAAGAGGAACCATAGATGGAAAAGTCATCCATGAAAACCTCACAAATTTTCCCACAGAAGTCAGAGAATATAGCCATCATGCATCTTTAAAAGGTAGTAGGTGCATTACATAAACCAAAAGGCATACGTCTCTAAGCAAAAGTACCAAAAGGGCATGTAAAAGTAGTCTTTGATTGATCTTTAGCCGACACAGGTATTTGAGAAAAACCAGAATAACCATCTAGAAAGCAATAATGTGTATGTTTGCATAATGTTTCTAGCATTTGATCAATAAAAGGTAAGGGGTAATGATCTTTCTTAGTAGCCTTATTTAATTTGCAGAAATCAATTACCATCCTATAACCTGTGATAATTCTTTGCGGAATCAATTCATCTTTATCATTAGGGACAACAGTAATACCTTCCTTCTTAGGGACACAATGGACAGGACTTACCCACTGACTATCAGCAACGGGATAAATTATACCTGCCTCCAGAAGCTTGAGTATTTCTTTTTTTACCACTTCTTTCATTTTAGGATTCAAACGTCGTTGAGGATCACAAACTGGTTTGGCATCAGCTTCCAAATTTATTTTATGTTGACATAGAGTGGGACTGATGCCCTTAAGATCATCCAGAGTATATCCAAGAGCAGCATGATGCTTCTTCAGAGTTTTCAATAATCTTTCTTCTTCATGCTTTGAAAGGTTAGCGCTAATAATGACAGGATATATTTTCTTTTCATCAAGATAAGCATATTTAAGATTATCAGGCAACGGCTTAAGCTCAAACACTGGATCACCCTTGGGTGGAGGAGGATCCCTTAGAATTTCAACAGGCAAATTGTGTTGCAGAATAGGTTCTTTTTTAAAGAATAATTCATCTATTTCCCTTCTTTCATTCATGAACATATCATTTTCATGGTCTAGCAAATAGTGTTCTAAAGGATCACTAGGAGGTACAACAATAGAAGCAAGACCAATAATTTCATCCTTACTAGGCAATTCTTCCTCACGATGTTGTTTACTAAATTTAGAGAAATTAAACTCATGGACCATATCATCCAAGCCAATAGTAACAACATTCTTTTTGCAATCTATCTTAGCATTAACAGTACGCAAGAAGGGTCTACCAAATATAATGGGACAACAACTATCTTGTGGAGAACCAAGAACAAGAAAATCAGCGGGATATTTGGTTTTCCCACACAAGACTTCGACATCTCTAACAATTCCCATTGGAGATATAGTATCTCTATTTGCTAGTTTAATTGTAACATCAATATCTTCTAACTCAGCAGGTGCAATCTCATGCATAATTTCTTTGTATAAGTCAATGGGTATAACACTAGCACTAGCACCCATATCACATAAGCCATGATAACAATGATCTCCTATTTTAACAGAAATAACAGGCACGCCTACCACAGGTCTATGTTTATCTCTATCACAGGGTTTAGCAATTCTAGCAGTTTCACCAGTGAATTGAATAACATGCCCATCAATATTATCAGACAAGAGATCTTTAACAATAGCAATATTGGGTTCTACTTTGACTTGCTCAGGAGGTGTATAAGTCCTAGTATTGCTTTTACGAACAATGGTTGAAGCTTTGGCATGATCCTTCATTCTAACAGGGAAAGGGGTTTCTCAACATAAGAAGTAGGAACAATAGGATCATTATAAGTGACAATCTTTTCTTCAACTTTAATAGGTGCAACTACTTTTACTTCTATGGGAGGATGATATTTAAACCACTTCTCCTTGGGGAGATCAACATAAGTAGCAAAAGATTCACAGAAAGAAGCTACTATCTCAGAGTCAAGTCCATATTTAGTGCTAAACTTGCGGAAAATATCGGTATCCATAAAAGATTTAACACAATAAAACTTAGGTGTCATACCTGACTCCTTACCTTCGTCGAGGTCCCAATATTCAGAGTTGCGTTTAATTCTATCCAATAAATTCCATCCAAATTCAATAGACTTCATCATAAAAGAGCCAGCACAAGAAGTATCGAGCATATTGCGATTATTTTCAGAAAGCCGAGCATAAAAATTCTGGAGAATTGTCAATTTTGAGAGCTCATGATTGGGGCATGAATATAACATTGATTTAAGCCTCCCCCAAGCTTGAGCGATGCTTTCTCCTTCGCGAGGCCAAAAATTATATATATAATTACGATCATGATGAACAAGATGCATAGGGTAATACTTTTGATGAAATTCCAATTTCACTCTTTTATAGTTCCATGACCTCGTATCATCACATAGCCTATACCATGTCAATGCGTCTCCCTCCAAAGATAAAGGGAAAGCCTTCTTCTTAACAACATCACCGGGTATACCTGCAAGCTTAAATAGTCCACAAATATCATCCACAAAGCGTAGATGTTTGTCAGGATGCTTTGTTCCATCTCCTGCAAAAGTGTTAGCTAGCAGTTTTTCCATCATACCCAAAGGGATCTGAAAAGCAGTTTCATCTTCAATAGATTCAGTAGGTTCAGTAGGTTCAGTAGGTTGAGGAGCAACTCTTGGCTCAACCGGACGGGGTGAAGATACCCCAAACAAGCCCCTCAAACAATTACTTTCCATAGTAACAAGTGATAGAAAATTTCAGCACACTAAATAAATTTTTCCTTACCAAATTCCACCTACCAAAGGCGCTTCACTCCCCGGCAACGGTGCCAGAAAAGAGTCTTGATGACCCACAAGTATAGGGGATCTATCGTAGTCCTTTCGATAAGTAAGAGTGTTGAACCCAATGAGGAGCAGAAGGAAATGATAAGCGGTTTTCAGCAAGGTATTCTCTGCAAGTACTGAAATAAGTGGTAACAGATAGTTTTGTGATAAGATAAATGGTAACGAGCAACAAGTAACAAAAGTAAATAAAGTGCAGCAAGGTGGCCCAATCCTTTTTGTTGCAAAGGACAAGCCTGGACAAACTCTTATAATAGGAAAAGCGCTCCCGAGGACACATGGGAATATCGTCAAGCTAGTTTTCATCACGCTCATATGATTCACGTTCGGTACTTTGATAATTTGATATGTGGGTGGACCGGTGCTTGGGTACTGCCCTTACTTGGACAAGCATCCCACTTATGATTAACCTCTATTGCAAGCATCCGCAACTACAACAAAAGTATTAAGGTAAACCTAACCATAGCATGAAACATATGGATCCAAATCAGCCCCTTACGAAGCAACGCATAAACTAGGGTTTAAGCTTCTGTCACTCTAGCAACCCATCATCTACTTATTACTTCCCAATGCCTTCCTCTAGGCCCAAATAATGGTGAAGTGTTATGTAGTCGACGTTCACATAACACCACTAGAGGTTAGACAACATACATCTCATCAAAATATCGAACGAATACCAAATTCACATGACTACTAATAGCAAGACTTCTCCCTTGTCCTCAGGAACAAACGTAACTACTCACAAAGCATATTCATGTTCATAATCAGAGGGGTAATATTGTGCATAAAGGATCTGAACATATGATCTTCCACCAAATAAACCAACTAGCATCAACTACAAGGAGTAATCAACACTACTAGCAACCTACTAGCACCAATCCCGGACTTGGAGACAAGAATTGGATACAAGAGATGAACTAGGGTTTGGAGATGAGATGGTGCTGATGAAGATGTTGATGGAGATTGTCCTCTCCTGATGAGAGGAGTGTTGGTGATGACGATGGTGATGATTTCCCCCTCCCGGAGGGAAGTGTCCCCGGCAGAACAGCTCTGCCGGAGCCCTAGATTGGTTCCGCCAAGGTTCCGCCTCGTGGCGGCGAAGTCTCGTCCCGAAAGGTTCTCTGCTATTTTTTTCTCATCGAAGGACTTCATATGGGAGAAGATGGGCGTCGGAGAGCCACCAGGGGGCCCACGAGGTAGGGGGCGCGCCCCCCACCCTCGTGAGCAGGGTGTGGGCCCCCTGGCCTTCATCTTTGGCGACGATTTTTCTTTATTTATTTTAAGGTGTTCCGTGGAGGTTCAAGACTTTTGGAGTTGCACAGAATAGTCCTTCAATATTTGCTCCTTTTCCAGCCTAGAATTCCAGCTGTCGGCATTCTCCCTCTTCATGCAAACCTTGTAAAATAAGAGAGAATAACCATAAGTATTATGACATAACGTGAAATAACATCCCATAATGCAATAAATATCGATATAAAAGCATGATGCAAAATGGACGTATCAGGATCCATGTATGAGAACAAAATATGGACTTTGGTGACTTGCCTGATGATTGGCAAGCAATAGAGAATAAATGGATCTTCAAGAGGAAGACGGACGCTGATGGTAGTGTTACTATCTACAAAGCTCGAATTGTCGCAAAAGGTTTTCGACAAGTTCAAGTGTTGACTACGATGAGGTTTTCTCACTCGCATCGATGCTTAAGCCTGTCCGAATCACATTAGCAATTGCCGCATTTTATGAAATCTGGCAAATGGATATCAAAACTGTATTCCTTAATGGATTTATTAAATAAGAGTTGTATATGATGCAACCAGAAGGTTTTGTCAATCCTAAAGGTGCTAACGAAATGTGCAAGCTCCAGCAATCCATCTATGGACTGGTGCAAGCATCTCGGAGTTGGAATATACGCTTTGATGAGTTGATCAAAGCATATAGTTTCATACAGACCTATGGTGAAGCCTGTATTTACAAGAAAGTGAGTGGGAGCACTACAGTCTTTCTGATAATTATATTTGAATGGCATATTGTTGATCAGAATTGATGTTGAATTTTCTGGAAAGCATAAAGGAGTGTTTGAAAGGAGTTTTTCAAAGAAAGACCTCAGTGAAGCTGCTTACGTATTGAGCATCAAGATCTATAGAGATAGATCAAGATGATTGATAAGACTTTTGATGAGTACATACCTTGATAAGATTTTGAAGGATTTCAAAATGGATTAGTCAAAGAAGGAGTTCTTGCCTGAGTTGTAAGGTATGAAGTTGAGTGAGACTCAAAACCCGACCACAACCGAAGATAGCGAGAGAATAAAAGTCATTCCCTATGCCTCAGCCATAGGTTCTATAAAGTATGCCATGCTGTGTAACAAACCTGTTGTGTACCTTGCCATGAGTTTGGCAAGGGGGTACGATAGTGATCCAGGAGTGGATCACTGGACAGCGGTCAAAGTTATCCTTAGTTACCTAAGAGGACTAAGGAAATATTCTTGGTTATGGAGGTGATAAAGAGTTCGTCGTAAAGAGTTACGTCGATGCAAGCTTTTACACCGATCCGGATGACTCAGAGTCTCAATCTGGATATATATTGAAAGTGGGAGCCATTAGCTAGAGTAGCTCCATGCAGAGCATTGTAGACATAGAAAATTTGCAAAATACATACGGCTCTGAATGTGGCAGACCCGTTGACTAAACTTCTATCACAAGCAAAACATGATCACACTTTAGTACTCTACGGGTGTTAATCACATATCAATGTGAACTAGATTATTGACTCTAGTAAACCCTTTGGGTGTTGGTCACATGGTGGTGTGAACTATTGGTGTTAGATGACATGACGACGCACTACTGTAGGATGCTACTAATGCGACACTACAATCAGAGACCCTTCGAAGAAACTGTGTGCGATGCATTAATCGCAAAGGGTGATGTAAAAAACCGCCAAAAAAGATGCAAAGCGTTTGCGATGAATGATACAGCAAACACGATTCAGATTTTAGTTGCGTGTGCGATGAGGGGCATATGGTTGATCCGTATGAACTATTTGCGATGAGACAGAACAACAGAAACAGGCAGCCAGATCAAGGTGTCTACGATACACGGCATACAGTTCGCTCCAATGAACCGTTTGCCATGATTGAGGTGAACACAAACGATTCGGCGTAACAAGATGTGTGTGATACCCGACAAATAGGTCGGTAATCAGAATTATGTGCGATCATTATAAACAGCCCATACGGTCTTTTTTTGTGAATTGTGTGCTCGTTGATGTCTGCTAGAACTACGTGGGTATTTCCCCAAAGAGGAAGGGATGATGCAATATAGCGATGGTAGGTATTTCCCTCAGTGATGAGACCAAGGTTATCGAACCAGTAGGAGAACCTCCTCACACCACGTAAACAACACCTGCACACAAATAACAAATACTCGCAACCCAACGTGTTAAAGGGGTTGTCAATCCCTTTCGGGTACGACGCCTCTAGTGGGAAAATAATGTGAGGTAAAAAGTGGTAGATAGGATAAATAGATCGCGGAACAAATAAATTGCAGCAAGGTATTTTTGTTTTTTTGGTTTAATAGATTTGAAAATAAATGCAATAGAAAATAGATCGCAAAGGCAAATATGGTGAAAAGAGACCCGGGGGCCGTAGGTTTCACTAGTGGCTTCTCTCAAGAAAAATAGCAAACGGTGCGAAAATAATTAATGTTGGGCAATTGATAGAACTTCAAATAATCATGACGGTATCCAGGCAATGATCATTATATAGGCATCACGTCCAAGATTAGTAGACCGAGTCCTGCCTGCATCTACTACTATTACTCCACACATCGACCGCTATCCAGCATGCATCTAGTGTATTAAGTTCATGCTAAAACGGAGTAATGCATTAAGAATGATGACATGATGTAGACAAGATCCGTTTATCTATTGTGATAGATATAGATCTCATCTTGTTATCCTTAGTAGCAACGATACATACGTGTCAGTTCCCTTTCTGTCACTGGGATCAAGCACCGTAAGATCGAACCCACTACAAAGCACCTCTTCCCATTGCAAGATAAATAGATCAAGTTGGCCAAACAAAACCCAATATCGGAGAAGAAATACGAGGCTATAAGCAATCATGCATATAAGAGATCAAAGAAGACTCAAATAACTTTCATGGATAAAAACATAGATCTGATCATAAACTCAAAGTTCATCGGATCCCAACAAACACACCGCCAAAAACTTACATCATATGGATCTCGAAGAGACCATTATATTGATAATCAAGAGAGATACTGAGACAGAGAGAGAGAGAGAGAGGAAGCCATCTAGCTACTAACTACGGACCCGTAGGTCTACAAAGAACTACTCACACATCATAGGAGAGGCACCAATGAAAGTGGTGAACTCCTCCATGATGGTGTCTAAATTGGATCTTGGAGGTTCTGGACTCTGCAGCGGCTGGATCAATATTTCGTCGACTCCCCTAGGGTTTCTGAAATATTTGGGTATTTATAGAGCAAAGAGGCGGTTCGGGGGGCACTTGAGGTGGGCACAACCCACCAGGGCACGCCTGGGCCTCCTGGCGTGCCCTGGTGGGTGTTGCTCACCTCGAGCAGCCCCTCAGGTGCTTCCTTGGCCCATTAGCTTTCTTCTGGACCAAAAAAAATCCTCCAGGAGTTGTGTTGTGTTTGGACTCCATTTGATATCGATTTCCTGTGATGTAAAAAACATGCAGAAAACATCAACTTGCATTGGGCACTATGTCAATAGGTTAGTACCAAAAAATGACATAAAATGACTATAAAATGATTGTAAAACATCCAAGAATGATAATATAACAGCATGGAACAATAAAAAATTATAGATACATTGGAGACGTATCAGCATCCCCAAGCTTAATTCCTGCTTGTCCTCGAGTAGGTAAATGATAAAAACAGAATTTTTGATGTGGAATGCTGCCTAACATGTTCATCACATTCTTTTCTTTATAGCATGTACATATGGAATTTTATATGATTCAAAGCAATAGTCTAGTTTTGACATGAAGACTTTAATACTCAAGCATACCAACAAGCAACCATGTCTTTCAAAGTATCAACACTAAAGCAAGTTATCCCTAGCCCATCATGCTCAATCATTGATCCATTCATGAAACACACTCGAATATTAGCTACACCCAATTCCCAGATACGATCATAGTGCCACTTAGTTGGTGCTTTATAAGAGAAGATGGAGACTCAAATTCAAAATAAAAATTGCATAAGTAAAAGAAAGGCCCTTCGCGGAGGGAAGTAGGGATTTGTAGAGGTGCTAGAGCTCAAAGCTTAAATTGAGAGATAAAGTTATTTTTGAGAGGCATACTTTTCCTACCAACGAAAATGACTTGGAGCATCCCAACACTTTCCATGCTAGATACATCATAGGCGGTTCCCAAACAGAAAATACAGTTTATTCCTTTTTCCACCATAACTTTCACTTTCCATGGCTAGCCGTATTCACGGGTGCTCTCCATACCAACACTTTCCAAGGAATTTATTATTTGACAACTTAAAGTAAATTCATTTATTCATTTCGGGACTGGGCATCCCTAGTACCTTTGCCGTACTCTCGTGCAATGACGAGTGAATAAACACTCATCGGGAGAATAACACATCTAGCATGGAAAATATTGGCTACCCTTTACCGCCTTGCGAGTAGTAGAGCACACAAAAGAGAAATTTATTTTGAATATTAGAGATGGCACATGCAAATTTGCTTAGAATGACATGGAAATACCGCATATAGGTAGGTATAGTGGACTCATTTGGCAAAACTGGTTAAAGGGTTTTGGATGCACAAGTAGTGATCATACTTAGTGCAAAATGAAGGCTAGCAAAAATATTGAGAAGCGACCAACCAAAAAGCGAAAAATCTCGTACCCAAGCATTAAGCATGAGTAACACCGAATAATGCACCATAAGTAGGATTCAAATTTCATTGCATAACTATTGACTTTCGTGCTTGCATCACAAACCTTAACATCAATATTCTTACTAAAGCACAATTACTCATCAACGTGACTCACATATCATATCGTCATATCTCAAAACCATTACTAAGAATCAAGTTTATTTTGTCCAATGATCTTCATGAAAGTTTTTATTATATCCTCCTTGGATATCTATCATTCTGGGACTATTTTCATATGTTGCTTTTTATAAGCTCAAACAAATATAAGTGAGGATCATGAGCATAATTTTTTTCTCTCAAAATAATCTAAGTGAAGAAATAGAGAATTTCTTAAAAATTTACTAACTCCCAAATAAATCTAAGTTAAGCATGAGAGCATTTCTTCAAAATTAACAAAGCACACCGTGCTCAAAAAGATATAATGAAGTACTAGAGCAAGTCCATGGCTCTAAATATTTAAGTGAAACATAGGAGAAAGCATAGCATAATTTTTGGCTCTCTAAAAAGGGTGTGTCCAGAAAGGATTCAACACTTAAAACACAAAGCAAAACAAGCAAAGACTCATATCATACAAGACGCACCAATCAAAACTCATATCATGTGACGAATAAAAATATAGTTTCAAGTAAAATACCAATGGTTGTTAGAAAAAAGCGGGGATGCCACTCGGGGGCATCCCCAAGCTTAGTTGCTTGCTAATTCTTTGAATATTTTCTTGGGGTGCCTCAGGCATCCCCAAGCTTAGCCATTTTCTTATCCTTATTCCTTCATCAATCATAAGATAACCCAAAACTTAAAAACTTCAATCACACAAAACTCAAACAAAATCTTTGTGAGATCCGTTAGTATAAGAAACCAAACCACTACTATAAATACTGAATAAAACCTATTATTATTTTGTTTTTGCATTATATATACTGTAATTCAACTTATCTATGGCAAAAACTCATCAAAGAAAACCATAGAATCATCAAAACAAGCACACAACGCAAAGAAAACAGAATCTGTCAAAAACAGAACAGTCTGTAGCAATTTGAGAATTTCGAATACCTATGTAACTCCAAAAATTATGAAATAAATTGGTGGACGTTAGAAATTTGTCTATTAATCCTCTGCAAAAATAATAAACTTAAAATCTCTCTTCTGTAAAAAATTACAACGAATCTCGTGAGCGCAAAAGTTACTGTTTTTCAGAAAGATCAAATAAACTTTCACCCAAGTCTTCCCTAAGGTCTTACTTGGCACAAACACTAACTAAAACACAAAAAACACAATCATTACAGTAGCATAATTGTGCTAACACTCAAGAACAGAAAGCAAAAAGCAAAAATAAATTTTATTCATTGGTTTGCCTCCCAACAAGCGCTATCGTTTTATGCCCTAGCTAGGCATAAAGTTTTATTGATGCTCACACTAAAGATAAGAATTGAAGCACAAAGAGAGTATCATAAAACACGTGACAAACACATCTAAGTCTAACATACTTCCTATGCATAGGCATTTTATAAGCAAACAAATTATCAAGGCAAGCAAAAACTAGCATGTTCAAGGAAGAAGAAAGAAACATTAGCAATCTCAACATGAAGAGAGATAATTTAGTAACATGAAAATCTCTACAACCATATTTTCCTCTCTCATAATAATTACATGTAGGATCATAAGAAAATTCAACAATATAGCTATAACATAACATATTCTCAACAAGATCCACATGCATGCGAAGTTGACACTCTTCCAAAATAGTGGGATTAACATTAACTAAAGTCATGACCTCTTCAAACACACTTTTATCAAAAAATTCATAAGATTGAATATTCTCCAAATTAGTGGGATCTAAAGTTGACACTATTCCAGACCCACTTTCAATATTATTGCAAACACTATTATCAATCTCATATTCATCATGGGGATTAACTAAATTTTCAAGATCATAAGAAGAATCACCCCAATCATGATCATTGCAATAAGTAGTGGACATAGCAAAATAGCATCCCCAAGCTTGGGATTTTGCATATTTTTACCACAATTGGCATTAATAGAATTTAGAGTAAAATCACAATCATGATTTTTATTCAAAAAGCTATCATGAATCGCTTCATAAATTCTTTCATCACAATTTTCAGATTCATAAATCTCAAGCAAAACTTCATAAAGATAATCTAGTGTATGCAAATCACTAGCAATTTGTTCATGATAATTTGATCTCTTAAAAAGATTAGCAAGTGTATGAGGATCCATATCAAGAGATATTTAGCAAGCAAAGATGCAAGCAAATAGAAGATACATGTCACACAAGCAAAGAAGAGATCCGACGAGAAAACGACGAACGAAAAAGAGAGCGAACAAAACGGAAAAGTTTTGTGAAGTGGGGGAGAGGAAAACGAGAGGCAAATGGCTAATAATGTTAATTGCAAGGAGATGAGATTTGTGATTAGGAACCTAGTTGATGTTGAAGATCCTCCCCGGCAACGGCGCCAGAAATGGCACATTGACGGGAGACTATCTTGAGGTGATCCTCCCCGGCAACGGCGCCATAAATTCCTTTTGATGTCTGCTAGAACTACGTGGGTATTTCCCCAAAGTGGAAGGGATGATGCAGTATAGCGACGGTAGGTATTTCCCTCAGTGATGAGACCAAGGTTATCGAACCAGTTGGAGAACCTCCTCACGCTACGTAAACATCATCTGCACACAAATAACAAATACTCACAACTCGACGTGTTAAAGGGGTTGTCAATCCCTTCGGGTACGATGCCTCTAGTGGGCAAATAACGTGAGGTAAAAAGTGGTAGATAGGATAAAGAGATTGCGGAACAAATAAATTGCAGCAAGGTATTTTTGTATTTTTGGTTTAATAGATCTGAAAATAAATGCAAGAGAAAATATATCGCAAAGGCAAATATGATGAAAAGAGACCAAGGGGCCGTAGGTTTCACTAGTGGCTTCTCTCGAGAAAAATGGCAAACGGTGGGAAAACAATTACTGTTGGGCAATGGATAGAACTTCAAATAATCATGATGATATCCAGGCAATGATCATTATATAGGCATCACGTCCAAGATTAGTAGACCGACTCCTGCCTGCATCTACTACTATTACTCCACACATCAACCGCTATCCAGCATGCATCTAGTGTATTAAGTTCATGAGAAAATAGAGTAATGCATTAAGAATGATGACATGATCTAGACAAGATCCGTTTATCTATTGTGGTAGATATATATCTCATCTTGTTATCCTTAGTAGCAACAATACATACGTGTCGGTTCCCTTTCTATCACTGGGATCACGTAAGATCGAACCCACTACAAAGCACCTCTTCCCATTGCAATATAAATAGACCAAGTTGGCCAAACAAAACCCAAATATCAGAGAAGAAATATGAGGCTATAAGAAATCATGCATATAAAAGATCAAAGAAGACTCAAATAACTTTCATGGATAAAGACATAGATCTGATCATAAACTCAAAGTTCATCGGATCCCAACAAACACACCGCGAAAAGACTTACATCATATGGATCTCCAAGAGACCATTGTATTGATAATCGAGAGAGAGAGAGAGATAGAGAGAGAGAGAGAGAGAGGAAGCCATCTAGCTACTTACTACAGAGCCGTAGGTCTACAAAGAACTACTCACGCATCATAGGAGAGGCACCAATGAAAGTGGTGAACCCCTCCATGATGGTGTCTAGATTGGATCTTGGTGGTTCTGGACTCTGCGGCGGCTGGATCAATATTTCATCAACTCCCCCTAGGATTTCTGGAATATTTCGGTATTTATAGAGCAAAGAGGCGGTTCGGGGGGCACCCGAGGTGGGCACAACCCACCAAGGTGTGCCTGGGCCTCCTGGCGCGCCCTGGTGGGTGCTGCTCACCTCGAGCAGCCCCTCAGGTGCTTCCATGGCCCATTGGCTTTCTTCTGGCCCAAAAAAAATCCTCCAGGAGTTGCGTTACATTTGGAGTCCGTTTGATACTGATTTCTTGCGATGTAAAAAACATGCAGAAAATAGCAACTGGCACTGGGGACTATGTCAATAGGTTAGTACCAAAAAATGATATAAAATGACTATAAAATGATTGTAAAACATCCAAGAATGATAATATAACAGCATGGAACAATAAAAAATAATAGATTCGTTGGAGAAGTATCAATCATCAGGGCACACAGTTCAATAAACCAACCTGTGGGCGATAATGTAGAAGATCCGTGTTGAATACATATTACTAACTGTCGGCGATGAGATTTACAGGATAAACAAAGATATATATACTTTGCTTAATTTAGTCCTTCTTCTTGTTGTTGTTGCTGTTGGATGGCCCCGTGACATCGTCTTGGCGAGCACGCTTCTTGCCGTTGATTGTTGGCTTTTCATCGCCGCCGTCATGTCATCGTCGTTGCTGTCATCATCGTCCTCCTCCTTATTCGACCATTCCTCCTCCTCCTCATTGTCGTCCTCTTCTCCATCCTCCGACGGCTCCTCGTCCGTCTGGTTGTCGTCTGACGACTCCGGAGGCGGCGTCCCTTCCATGAACTAGATATAATCGATGTCTGGGCTCGACGTCGGACTCATGGAAGATGAGTAGGATGATTCTGATGTTGACCTATCATCGGGCGCCAGCCTGCTGGCCGAACTGTCGTCCTTGCTGTCGCTCGACATGGCTGCAGATTGTGTGCCAGTCTGTAGCGCGGCCTGCCGGGGACGTGAATATGGTAGACACTTTAGCGGGGTATGCAGAGAAGAGGAACTGCCAATTGAAGCGGGTTTTTTTTGCGCGGGGGTGTGGGGGGGAGGCTGGGAATTGAAGCAGGGGTTGACGTATTATCTAACCGCTGATATAACCAACCGTAATTATTTGTACCTAGTGTCTCCAAATTCTTGGGGTTGCGCAGGACTCCTATTAGCTATTTGGCTGGTGATGTCTACTACGCAACCTTCTTCTTGTAGACATTGTTGGGCCTCCAAGTGCAGAGGTTTGTAGGAAATTAGAAAATTTCCCTCAAGTGGATGACCTAAGGTTTATCAATCCGTGGGAGGCGTAGGATGAAGATGGTCTCTCTCAAACAACCTCGCAACCAAATAACAAAGAGTGTCCTGTGTTTCCAACACACCCAATACAATGGTAAATTGTATTGGTGCACTAGTTCGGTGAAAAGATGGTGATACAAGTGTAGTATGGATGGTAGATATACGTTTTTGTAATATGAAATTATAAAAACAGCAAGGTAGCAAGTGGTAAAAGTGAGCAAAAATGGTATTGCAATGCTTCAAAACAAGGCCTAGGGTTCATACTTTCACTAGCACAAGTTCTCTCAACAATGATAACATAATTAGATCATATAACAATCCCTCGACATGCAACAAAAAGTCACTCCAAAGTCACTAATAGCGGAGAATAAACGAAGAGATTATCATAGGGTACGAAACCACCTCAAAGTTATTCTTTCCGATCAGTCCACTGGGCTATCCCTATAAGTGTCGTCACAAACAACCCTAGAGTTCGTAGTAAAATAACACCTTAAGACACACATCAACCCAAACCCTAATGTCACCTAGATACTCCAATGTCACCTCAAGTATTCGCGGGTTTGATTATATGATATGCATCACACAATCTCATATTCATCTATTCAAACCAACACAAAGAACTTCAAGGAGTGCCCCAAAGTTTCTACTGGAAAGTCAAGATGAAAACGCGTGCCAACCCCTATGCATAGATTCCCAAGGTCACGGAACCTGCAAGTTGATCACCAAAACATACATCAAGTGAATCAATAGAATACCCCATTGTCACCACGTGTATACCACTCAAGACATACATCAAGTGTTCTCAAATCCTTAAAGACTCAATCCGATAAGATAACTTCAAAGGGGAAACTCAATCCATTACAAGAAGGTAGAGGGGGAGAAACATCATATGATCCAACTATAATAGCAAAGCTCGTGGTACATCATGATCATGCCAAATCAAGAACACGAGAGAGAGAGCAATCAAACACTACTGGTACATACCCTCAGCCGCGAGGGTGAACTACTCCCTCCTCATCATGGAGAGCTCCGGGGTGATGAAGATGGCCACCAGTGATGGATCCCCCCTCCGGTAGGGTGCCAGAACAGGGTCACGGTTGGTTTTTGGTGGCTACAGAGGCTTGCGGCGGTGGAACTCCCGATCTAGGTTCTGTTCTGGAAGTTTGGGGATATATAAGGGGTGTTGGTGTTGGGAACAAGTCAGGGGGTCCCCGAGTCAGCCACGAGGTAGGGGATGCTCCCAGGGGGGTAGGGCGCGCCCTCCAGCCTTGTGGTTGATTTGGGACTCTTTTGGTGCATCTCCGATGCTCCGTGGGCTTCTTTTGGTCCAAAAACAAGCTCCGCAAATTTTCAGGTCAATTGGACTCCGTTTGGTATTCCAATTGGATCATGCACTTTGACGGCTCTAAGATGCTGGCTGGTTTAGGGGCAGGCGTTGTCCTGACATCCCCCACCGGAGATACAGTCCAATATGTACTCCAAATACTATACACAGATTCCGACAATGCAGCCGAATATGAGGCTCTGTTGCATGGTCTTCGGATGGCAGTCTCCATGGGCATTCAACGCCTAGAAGTGCGTGGGGATTCAAACCTTGCAATATCTCAAATAAATGGAGACTTTGATGCCAAGGACCCAAAAATGGCGGCCTACCGCAATGCCATCCTCAAAATGTCAGCTTGGTTCGAGGGGCTCGAATTCCACCATGTGGTCCGAGAAAACAATCAAGCGGCGGATATCCTCGCCCGCATCGGCGCTAAGCGCGACCCCATCCCACCTAATATCTTTTTGGAAAGGCTGTTCAAGCCATCCGTGGTGTGGGAAGGGGAGACCAGCAATACCAGTCCGGATCCGAACATAACCCCAGATCCTGAACACTCTGATATAATCGGAGGCTCCGCCACCGAAATAACACCTTCGGCCCACGTGATTATGGCTGTCGTCGCCCCGTGGACAGAACCCTTCTTTGTCTACCTAAATAGGCAAGAACTCCCTGAGGACCAAAATGAGGCACGTTGCATTGTGCGGCGCTCTAAAGCCTACAAGGTCCACGAGGGAGAGCTTTATAAGAAAAGCGCGGCTGGAGTGCTCCAAAGATGCATCTCCGAAGAGGAAGGGCGGCAGCTCTTGGCCGAAATTCATGCCAGACTCGGCGGTCACCATGCCGCAGCTCGGGCACTCGTAAGCAAGGCCTTCCGTACAGGTTTCTACTGGCCGACAGCTCGGGAAGACGCACATGACCTTGTCCAACATTGCGTCGGTTGCCAGCTTTTTGCAAATCAAAGCCATATGCCACCTACTGCTCTCCAAACAATCCCCATAACTTGGCCCTTTGTGGTCTAGGGGCTTGATATGGTTGGATCCCTTAAAGGAGGAAGCCATAAAAAGAAATACTTGTTGGTCATGGTGGATAAATTCACCAAATGGATAGAAGCCAAACCAGTTAAAACGGCCGAGTCCGGACCAGTGATAGACTTCATATCCGGGGTCGTACACCATTACGGTGTCCCCCACAGCATCATCACCCACAACGGCTCAAACATCACAACTAACGAGGTGAAAACTTGGTGCGGCAAAATGGGCATTAAGCTAGATTATGCCTCCGTCTATCACCCCCAAACAAATGATCAATTCGAACGAGCAAATGGTCTTATTATGAGCAGCATTAAACCCAGACTAGTGCGATCCTTGAAGGAATCAGATACGCACTGGGTCAAGGAGCTCGACTCTGTACTATGGGGGCTGCGGACCACGCCAAATCGCACAACCGGATGCACACCATTTTTTATGGTGTACGGCGCAGAGGCAATGCTACCCTGCGATATCATCCATGACTCACCTCGAGTGCGCATGTACAAAGAGAGAGAGGCCGAGCTGGATCGGCAGGACAGTTTAGATGCCCTGGAGGAGGAGCGCGATGACGCAAAGGCCCGTTCCGCATTCTATCAACAACAGGCTCGAAGGTATCAAAACAGAGAAGTACGGGCCAAAACTTATAACATTGGCGAACTCGTTCTACGCCTGCCAGAGAAGAAAAAGGAAAAACTCAAGCCCAAGTGGGAGGGTCCCTTCATAATTGATAAAGTTCTCACCGGAGGAGCGTACCGTCTGCGGGATCCATCAGATAATCGACTCAAGCGGAACCCATGGAACGCGGACAGACTCCGAAGATTCTACGCCTAGGGCCGAACTTTGTGTTTGTCTCCTTACCTTCGTATTCCTTCTTAAGTTATATCCTCTCTCTCTTTCTTTTTTCATATAGCCTTAAAAGCTTCAAGTATGCTTTGACCGCACACTCTTGCCGCGCTATGCGCGCTCAGTATACCTAGGGGCTTCTTATACAGAAGCTTAATATAATTATCTTCTGGGCTTTATGCCCACCACATATGCGTCACTCCTCCATATGTACCTTTTTTCACCACTATATGCACCGATATGACTTAAGTTTTGGCCAAGCTGGGTTGCCTGGCTCTTGTGTTTATGCCCTACGTTCCCGTTAATTCGGCTAGGGCATAAGGGGACCACCTCTGTGATTGTTACTGTCAGGTCAGCCGAATGTGTACCCCAGACTGGGTGAAGCTGAAAGCAAGCGTTCTTAAGGGAATATTCGATCGGTGAACAAAAGATGTCTTTTACTTATTGCAAAACATACCCCCAGATGCTTATATCCTGCGTTGTTTTTTTGCAGTTTGGACATGCACATTAATGCATGCGTACCCATGGAAAGGAACCCTTAACGGAACTATTCTCCCTGGAAGATGTTTCTTACTATCCATGTAATATAACATAGCTAGTTGGGTACTTGTCTGTTCAAGCACTTATGACCCCTACGCCTGGTTTCCACGCGTGCCCCGGTTTTTACATGACTGAGCGGGTATTCGGATACACTCCGGACTGTCGGGTCCAGAGGTTGAAGCGAAAAGGTCCGCCAAGACAAATGATTTACAATCCGGCTAGGGACAAAATATGTCCTTTGAAGTACAAAGTCACTTAGACTGACTAAACTCTTCTTCTATACCATCCAACAGGCTGTCTAGGCTACAATCCTATTGAGAATACTTCGTGGCTAATGCTACCTGGTCATATACCAGACTAACGGGGATCTCTTTCCCATCTGACCCTACAGGTCCGACCTCGGCCATGTGGTTCGGGTCAGTTTTGGAGTATCGTGTCTTCACCATGGCCCAGGCCTCCCTTGCACCTTGTCGGCAGGCTGACATCTTCCATCATCGGAAGCGCTGCCACGCTCCCTTGAGCATCTCCATAAGCTCTCCCATGCCTCCGGGCAGGGATGCGGACGGCCACAAAGACTAGGAAATACCCTGCATCACCTGCCGAATCTGTCCGTGCAGTTGTGAGAGCTCTTGGAGAAGATCGCTTGCAGATCCGGGCATCTCCTCTTCGGGACGACCTGTCAGCATACCTATAGACATAATCTGTGTCGGTGTACAAAAGTAGGGGCCTAGCTTTTGACCCCTTTACTTATGCACGGGCAGTCAGAACCGCCTGCCATGGTCGCACATGAGCAAGGCAAGGGAGGGAAGCCGGAGAAAGGCCAGGGCCACAGGGACAAGCGAAGCAAAACAACAAAGGACCAAGACCACAAGGGTTGCACGGGCAATACAGGTTGCCCCGGCAAGGACCCTTGCCGAGGGCAGCCCCAGCAGGCCCGGCAAGATCCTTGCCGGGCAGCTCGTCCACACCCACTGAGCGATCCACCCTCGAGCCCACCAACGCTGAGCAGTCGCGTCGGGACAGGGTTCGGGAGGCACCTTCGTGGAGGCATGTAGATCTTTGTGAAGACATAGAACAATCAAGATCAAATGGGGATAGGGAGGCGGCCGCCCCCACCGAAGAAACCCACAGGATCCCCTGGCAAGATCCTTGCCGGGGAAGCCGGCGCGCCGCGGCAAGACCCTTGCCGGGCCACCCGGCAAGACCGTCGCCAAGCATCCCAGCAAGGCCACTGCCAGGTCCGCACCAGCCAGGTTCCTACTACCGTTCATGTGCAGCCGCCGACCCAACCAGTTGGACAGGCACCTGCGTGGCAGCATGCAGACATTCGTGGAGGCTCCACCGCCGCGCCACCTCAGCTGCCTGCCTGCCTACGTGGCGCTGCATGCGTTGCTGGCCAGGGCGCGTGTCGAAGCCAGGAGGGGCAGCAACGGACGGGACGGGCTTCACCCCCGTCCCCCAATAAAGTGACGGACACCTAAGCCTCGCATTTAATGCATCTTGTCCTATAATACTAGCGATAACCTCGCAACGCTGTAGCACTTTCCACCTCCTATGTGCCACTGTGGCAGCCCCTTTCGCCTATAAAAGGAGGCCCATGGCATACTGAGAAGGGATTCGACTCTTTTCAACCTGGCAGCACCCAGAGCTAGTTCGAGAGCTCAAGAACACTAATACAACCACCAAAGCAGGATCGTAGGGTTTTACGCATCTTTGCGGCCCGAACCTAGGTAAATCCTCTATGTGCCATCCCCTAGTCCCGCTCTTCTCACGATTCCGTGCCCCACAACCGCAAAAGGGATTCCAGTGATCCCATAGGTGTCGTTTCCCACTGACATCTTTGGCGCGCCAGGTAGGGGGCAACGCTATTGCGAGAATCTGGCCTAAGGGTAGGCCTGGCGGTTCATCATCGCCGCGGCATCTACGGAGAAGGCGACCAAGAGGGCGGCGCTGCCCGTCGGCGTGAAGGATGCCGAGGCGGCGACGAAAGAGCTAAGTCATGCTAAACTTTAAGTTTTTATCCTCAAATATAAGGTTGTTTTCCCCGGTGGTTCTGCCTATGTATGGGAAGCCTGTACGCGAAGGGGCCCTCCTGCGATTAGCAACGCCGTTGTTCTGTTTTGAGCCCGCTCAATAGTTCGAGCGGCCGCGTCGAGAGCGGCAGGGTAGCCTTCCACCACCAGCCACGCTCTCGTTTCTGACTCGAGTCAAGCTCGACAGATCGGGCGATCGCGCTGGCGGCGGTAAGGTGCTTCGCCAGCGGCAAGCATGCCCGGCAGGCTAATGCGGATCCGTCCTCAGGGCGCCGCCCCGGGTTACGCGTCGGCAAGCTTACCCAATCGACATGGGGCATACATACAAAGGAGAACCTAACCGGAGAATAACATGCATAGTTTCAGGGGTACTGCAGAGTCATATTACATAAATTGCCGCCGCTGTTCTAACTAAAGATAGCATTTGTCTTGGTCATGGACCTGCAGCGGTGGTAAGAAATGAAGTGCTCAGTCTCGGCGCTGGCCCTCCATGTTGGGGAACGTAGTAATTTCAAAAATCTTCCTACGCACACGCAAGATCATGGTGATGGCATAGCAACGAGAGGGGAGAGTATTGTCCACGTACCCTCGTAGACCGTAAGCGGAAGCGTTATGACAACGCGGTTGATGTAGTCGTACGTCTTCACGATCCGACCGATCCAAGTACCGAACGTACGGCACCTCCGAGTTCAGCACACGTTCAGCTCGATGACGATCCCCGGACTCTGATCCAGCAGGGTGTCGGGGATGAGTTCCGTCAGCACGACGGCGTGGTGATGGTGATGATGTTCTACCGACGCAGGGCTTCGCCTAAGCACCATTATGATATGACCGAGGTGGAATATGGTGGAGGGGGGCACCGCACACGGCTAAGGAACGATCCGTACATCAACTTGTGTGTCTATGGGGTGCCCCCTGCCCCCGTATATAAAGGAGTGGAGGAGGGGAGGGCCCGCCCTCTCTATGGTGCACCCTAGGGGAGTCCTACTCCCACCGGGAGTAGGATTCCCCCTTTCCTAGTCCAACTAGGAGTCCTTCCAAGTAGTAGGAGTAGGAGACAAGGAAGGGGAAGAGGGAAGGGAAGGAAGGAGGGGGTGCGGCCCCTCCCCCTAGTCCAATTCGGACTAGGCCTTGGGGGGGGGGGCGCAGCTTGCCCTAGGCAGCCCCTCTCTCTTTCCCGTATGGCCCAATAAGGCCCAATACTTCTCCCGGCGAATTCCCGTAACTCTCCGGTACTCCGAAAAATACCCGAATCACTCGGAACATTTCCGAAGTCCGAATATAGTCGTCCAATATATCGATCTTTACGTCTCGACCATTTCAAGACTCCTCGTCATGTCCCCGATCTCATCCGGGACTCCGAACTCCTTTGGAAGATCAAAACTCATAAACTCATAATATAACTGTCATCGTAACGTTAAGCGTGCGGACCCTAGGGGTTCGAGAACTATGTAGACATGACCTAGAACTGTTTCCGGTCAATAACCAATAGTGGAACCTGGATGTTCATATTGGCTCCTACATATTCTACGAAGATCTTTATCGGTCAAAACGCATAACAACATACGTTGTTCCCTTTGTCATCGGTATGTTACTTGCCCGAGATTCGATCGTCGATATCCAATACCTAGTTCAATCTCGTTACCGGCAAGTCTCTTTACTCGTTCCGTAATACATCATCCCATAACTAACTCATTAGTTACAATGCTTGCAAGGCTTAAGTGATGTGTATTACCGAGAGGGCCCAGAGATACCTCTCCGACAATCGGAGTGACAAAACCTAATCTCGAAATACGCCAACCCAACATGTACCTTCGGAGACACCTGTAGAGCACCTTTATAATCACCCAGTTACGTTGTGACATTTGGTAGCACACAAAGTGTTCCTCCGGTAAACGGGAGTTGCATAATCTCATAGTCATAGGAACATGTATAAGTCATGAAGAAAGCAATAGCAACATACTAAACGATCGAGTGCTAAGCTAACGAAATGGGCCAAATCAATCACATCATTCTCCTAATTATGTGATCCCGTTAATCAAATGACAACTCTTTTGTCCATGGCTAGGAAACATAACCATCTTTGATAAACGAGCTAGTCAAGTAGAGGCATACTAGTGACACTATGTTTGTCTATGTATTCACACATGTATTATGTTTCCGGTTAATACAATTCTAGCATGAATAATAAACATTTATCATGATATAAGGAAATAAATAATAACTTTATTATTGCCTCTAGGGCATATTTCCTTCAGTCTCCCACTTGCACTAGAGTCAATAATCTAGTTCACATCATCATGTGATTTAACACCAATATTCATATCTGTATATGATTAACACCCATTATTCACATCGTCATGTGACCAACACCCAAAGGGTTTACTAGAGTCAACCATCTAGTTCACATTGCTATGTGATTGACACCCAAAGAGTACTAAGGTATGATCATGTTTTGCTTGTGAGAGAAGTTTAGTCAACGGGTCTGTCGCATATAGAGCCGTATGTATTTTGCAAATATTCTATGTCTACAATGCTCTGCACGGAGCTACTCTAGCTAATTGCTCCCACTTTCAATATGTATCCAGATTGAGACTTAGAGTCATCTGGATCAGTGCCAAAATTTGTATCGACGTAACCCTTTACGATGAACCTTTTTGTCACCTCCATAATCGAGAAATATATCCTTATTCCACTAAGGATAATTTTGACCAATGTCCAGTGATCTACTCCTAGATCACTATTGTACTCCCTTGCCAAACCAGGGCAGAGTATACAATAGGTCTGGTCCACAGCATGGCATACTATGACTGATGCATAGGGAATGACTTTCATTCTCTTTCTATTTTCTGCCGTGGTCGAGATTTGAGTCTTACTCAATTTCATACCTTTGCAACACAGGCAAGAACTCTTTCTTTGACTGTTCCATTTTGAACTACTTCAAAATCTTGTCAAGGTATGTACTTATTGAAAATCTTATCAAGCGTCTTGATCTATCTCAATAGATCTTGATGCTCAATATGTAAGTAGCTTTACTGAGGTCTTTCTTTTAAAGAACTCCTTTCGAACACTCCTTTATGCTTTGCAGAATAATTCAACATTATTTCCGATCAACAATATGTCATTCACATATACTTATCAGAAATGTTGTAGTGCTCCCACTCAGTTTCTTGTAAATACAGACTTCACCGTAAGTCTGTACAAAACTATATGCTTTGATCAACTTATCAAAGCGTATATTCCAACTCTGAGATGCTTGCACCAGTCCATAGATGGATCACTGGAGCTTGCACATTTTGTTAGCACCTTTAGGATTGACAAAACCTTCTGGTTGTATCATATACAACTCTTCTTTAATAAATCCATTAAGGAATGTAGTTTTGACATCCATTTGCCAAATTTCATAAAATGTGGCAATTGCTAACATGATTCAGACAGACTTTTAAGCATCGATACGAGTGAGAAAAAATCTCATTGTATTCAACACCTTGAACTTGTCGAAAAACTTTTTTTCGACAATTCGAGCTTTGTAGATAGTAACACTACTATCAACGTCCGTCTTCTTCTTGAAGATCCATTTATTTTCTATGAATTGCCGATCATTGGGCAAGTCCACCAAAGTCCACACTTTGTTCTCATACATGGATCCTATCTCAGATTTCTTGGCCTCCAGCCATTACGCGGAATCTGGGCTCATCATCGCTTCCTCATAGTTCGTAGGTTTATCATGGTCTAGTAACATGACTTTCAGAACATGATTACCGTACCACTCTGGTGCGGACCGTACTCTGGAAGACCTACGAGGTTCTGTAGTAACTTGATCTGAAGTTTCATGATCATCATCATTAGCTTCCTCACTAATTGGTGTAGGAATCACTGGAACTGATTTCAGTGATGAACTATTTTCCAATACGGGAGAAGGTACAGTTACCTCATCAAGTTCTACTTTTCTCCCACTCACTTCTTTCGAGAGAAACTCCTTCTCTAGAAAGGAGCCATCTTAGCAATGAATAACTTGCCTTCGGATTTGTGATAGAAGGTGTACCCAATAGTTACCTTTGGGTATTCTATGAAGACGCACTTCTCCGATTTGGGTTTGAGCTTATCAGGATGAAACTTTTTCACATAAGCATCGCAGCCCCAAACTTTAAGAAACGACAACTTGGGTTTCTTGCTAAACCACAGTTCATATGCTGTCGTCTCAATGGATTTAGATGGTGCCCTTTTAACGTGAATGCAGCTGTCTCTAATGCATAACCCCAAAACAATAGTGGTAAATCGGTAAGAGACATCATAGATCGCACCATATCCAATAAAGTGCGGTTATGACGATCGGACACACCATAACGTTGTGGTGTTCCAGGTGGCGTGAGCTGTGAAACTATTTCACAATGTTTTAGTTGAAGACCAAACTCGTAACTCAAATATTCGTCTCCGCGATCAGATCGCAGAAACTTTATTTTCTTGTTACGATGATTTTTCCACTTCACTCTGAAATTCTTTGAACCTTTCAACTATTTCAGACTTATGTTTCATCAAGTAGATATACCCATATCTGCTCAAATCATCTTGTGAAGGTCAGAAAATAACGATACTTGCCACGAGCATCAACACTCAATGGATCGCATACATCGATATGTATTATTTCCAATAAGTCAGTAGCTCGTTCCATTGTTCTGGAGAACGGAGTTTTAGTCATCTTGCCCAAAAGGCACGGTTCGCAAGCATCAAATGATTCATAACCAAGTGATTCTGATAATCCATCTTTATGGAGTTTCTTCATGCGCTTTACACCGATATGACACAAACGGCAGTGCCACAAATAAGTTGCACTATCATTATCAACTTTGCATCTTTTGGCATATCAATATTATGTATATGTGTATCACTACGATCGAGATCCAACAAACTATTTTCATTGGGTGTATGACCATCGAAGGTTTTATTCATGTAAACAAAACAACAATTATTCTCTGACTTTAAATGAATAACCATATTGCAATAAACATGATCAAATCATATTCATGCTCAACGCAAACGCCAAATAACATTTATTTAGGTTTAACACTAATCCCGAAAGTATAGGGAGTGTGCGATGATGATCATATCAATCTTGGAACTACTTCCAACACTCGTCGTCACTTCCCCTTCAACTAGTCTCTGTTTATTCTGTAACTCCTGTTTCGAGTTACTAATCTTAGCAACCGAACAAGTATCAGATACTCAGGGGCTACTATAAACACTAGTAAGGCACACATCAAACATCTGTATATCAAATATACCCTTGTTCACTTTGCCATCCTTCTTATCCACCAAATATTTAGGGCATTTCCGCTCCCAGTGACCATTTCCTTTGCAGTGTAAGCACTAAGTTTCAGGCTTTGGTCCAGCTTTGGTCTTCTTCACGGGAGTGACAACTTGTTTACCATTCTACTTGAAGTTTCCCTTTCTTTCCCTTTGCCCTTTTCTTGAAACTAGTGGTCTTGTCAATCATCAACACTTGATGCTCTTTCTTGATTTCTACCTTCGTCGATTTGAACATCACGAAGAACTCGGGAATCGTTTTCGTCATCCCTTGCATACTATAGTTCATCACGAAGTTCTAGTAACTTAGTGATGGTGACTAGAGAATTCTGTCAATCACTATCTTATCTGGAAGATTAACTCCCACTTGATTCAAGCGATTGAAGTACCTAGACAATCTGAGCATATGCTCACTAGTTGAGCGATTCTCCTCCATCTTTTAGCTATAGAACTTGTTGGAGACTTCATATCTCTCAACTCGGGTATTTGCTTGAAATATTAACTTCAATTCCTGGAACATCTCATATGGTCCATGACGTTCAAAACATCTTTGAAGTCCCGATTCTAAGCCGTTAAGCATGGTGCACTAAACTATCAAGTAGTCATCATATTGAGCTTAGCCAAACATTCATAACGTTTGCATCTGCTCCTGCAATAGGTCTGTCACCTAGCGGTGCATTAAGGACATAATTCTTCTGTGCAGCAATGAGGATAAACCTCAGATCACGGATCCAATCCGCATCATTGCTACTAACATCTTTCAACACAATTTTCTCTAGGAACATATCAAAATAAACATATGAAAGCAACAACGCGAGCTATTGATCTACAACATAATTTTCAAAATACTACCAGGACTAAGTTCATGATAAATTTAAGTTCAATTAATCATATTACTAAAGAACTCCCACTTAGACAGACATCTCTCTAGTCATCTAAGTGATCACGTGATCCAAATCAACTAAACCATAACCGATCATCACGTGAGATGGAGTAGTTTTCAATGGTGAACATCACTATGTTGATCATATCTACTATATGATTCACGCTCGACCTTTCGGTCTCCGTGTTCCGAGGCCATATCTGCATATGCTAGGCTCGTCAAGTTTAACCTGAGTATTCCGCGTGTGCAAAACTGGCTTGCACCCGTTGTAGATGGACGTAGAGCTTATCACACCCGATCATCACGTGGTGTCTGGGCACGACGAACTTTGGCAACGGTGCATACTCAGGGAGAACACTTATTGATAATTAGTGAGAGATCATCTTAAAATGCTACCATCAATCAAAGCAAGATAAGATGCATAAAAGATAAACATCACATGCAATCAGTATAAGTGATATGATATGGCCATCATCATCTTGTGCTTGTGATCTCCATCTCCGCAGCACCGTCATGATTACCATCATCACCGACGCGACACCTTGATCTCCATTGTAGCATCATTGTCGTTTACGCCATCTATTGCTTCTACGACTATCGCTACCACTTAGTGATAAAGTAAAGCAATTACAGGGCTTTTGCAATTCATATGATAAAGCGACAACCATATGGCTCCTGCCAGTTGCCGATAACTTCGGTTACAAAACATGATCATCTCATACAATAAAATATAGCATCACGTCTTGACCATATCACATCACAACATGCCCTGCAAAAACAAGTTAGACGTCCTCTACTTTGTTGTTGCAAGTTTTACGTGGCTGCTATGGGCTTAGCAAGAACCGTTCTTACCTACGCATCAAAACCACAACGATAGTTCGTCAAGTTAGTGCTATTTTAACCTTCGCAAGAACTGGGCGTAGCCACACTCGGTTCAACTAAAGTTGGAGAAACTGACACCCGCCAGCCACCTGTGTGCAAAGCACGTCGGTAGAACCAGTCTCGCGTAAGCGTACGCGTAATGTCGGTCCGGGCCGCTTCATCCAACAATACCGCCGAACCAAAGTATGACATGCTGGTAAGCAGTATGACTTGTATCGCCCACAACTCATTTGTGTTCTACTCGTGCAAATAACATCAACGCATAAAACCTGGCTCTGATACCACTGTTAGGGAACGTACTAATTTCAAAAATCTTCCTACGCACACGCAAGATCATGGTGATGGCATAGCAATGAGAGGGGAGAGTATTGTCCACGTACCCTCGTAGACCGTAAGCGGAAGCGTTATGACAACGCGGTTGATGTAGTCGTACGTCTTCAGGATCCGACCGATCCAAGTACCGAACGTACGGCACCTCCGAGTTCAGCACACGTTCAGCTCGATGACGATCCCCGGACTCTGATCCAGCAGGGTGTCGGGGATGAGTTCCGTCAGCACGACGGCGTGGTGATGGTGATGATGTTCTACCGACGCAGGGCTTCGCCTAAGCACCGTTACGATATGACCAAGGTGGAATATGGTGGAGGGGGGCACCGCACACGGCTAAGGAACGATCCGTAGATCAACTTGTGTGTCTATGGGGTGCCCCCTGCCCCCGTATATAAAGGAGTGGAGGAGGGGAGGGCCGACCCTCTCTATGGCGCGCCCTAGGGGAGTCCTACTCCCACCGGGAGTAGGATTCCCCCTTTCCTAATCCAACTAGGAGTCCTTCCAAGTAGTAGGAGTAGGAGACAAGGAAGGGGAAGAGGGAAGGGAAGGAAGGAGGGGGTGCGGCCCCTCCCCCTAGTCCAATTCGGACTAGGCCTTGGGGGGGAGCGCAGCTTGCCCTAGGCAGCCCCTCTCTCTTTCCCGTATGGCCCAATAAGGCCCAATACTTCTCCCGACGAATTCCCGTAACTCTCCGGTACTCCGAAAAATACCCGAATCACTCGGAACATTTCCGAAGTCCGAATATAGTCGTCCAATATATCGATCCTTACGTCTCGACCATTTCAAGACTCCTCGTCATGTCCCCGATCTCATCCGGGACTCCGAACTCCTTTGGAAGATCAAAACTCATAAACTCATAATATAACTGTCATCGTAACGTTAAGCGTGCGGACCCTACGGGTTCGAGAACTATGTAGACATGACCTAGAACTGTTTCCGGTCAATAACCAATAGTGGAACCTGGATGTTCATATTGGCTCCTACATATTCTACGAAGATCTTTATCGGTCAAACCGCATAACAACATACGTTGTTCCCTTTGTCATCGGTATGTTACTTGCCCGAGATTCGATCGTCGGTATCCAATACCTAGTTCAACCTCGTTACCGGCAAGTCTCTTTACTTGTTCCGTAATACATCATCCCGTAACTAACTCATTAGTTACAATGCTTGCAAGGCTTAAGTGATGTGTATTACCGAGAGGGCCCAGAGATACCTCTCCGACAATCGGAGTGACAAAACCTAATCTCGAAATAGGCCAACCCAACATGTACCTTCGGAGACACCTGTAGAGCACCTTTATAATCACCCAGTTACGTTGTGACGTTTGGTAGCACACAAAGTGTTCCTTCGGTAAACAGGAGTTGCATAATCTCATAGTCATAGGAACATGTATAAGTCATGAAGAAAGCAATAGCAACATACTAAATGATCGAGTGCTAAGCTAACGGAATGGGTCAAGTCAATCACATCATTCTCCTAATGATGTGATCCCGTTAATCAAATGACAACTCTTTTGTCCGTGGCTAGGAAACATAACCATCTTTGATAAACGAGCTAGTCAAGTAGAGGCATACTAGTGACACTATGTTTGTCTATGTATTCACACATGTATTATGTTTCCGGTTAATACAATTATAGCATGAATAATAAACATTTATCATGATATAAGGAAATAAATAATAACTTTATTATTGCCTCTAGGGCATATTTCCTTCACTCCAACCTCTTGATCTTGTCGATACGGCTGAGGATGGGCTGGATACGCCCGTTGAGCGCTGCGATGTCAGCATCCTCCGACAAGCTCTTCAGCACCGCTCCAAAGTCGAGGTCAGGGTGCCAGTGTGCTATCTTGACGAGCACCCTGGTGATGACCCCCTGGCAAAGAATCCGGGATTCTTCGGCAAGGGAGACCGCCCGGTTGGAGTGGAGCCGCTCCAAGGCGCCAACGACCCTCTCAAAGTATATGGTCAGGCTGGCGTTGGGGCTCAGGTTCGCTTCCAGGGCGTACTCCATGCTCGGCACCCCCATAATGGCCAGTTGGTGGGCGGCCAAGTTTGTGACGGCAGCAAGGCCTTCAAGCCAGCGTTTCTCGTCCGCCTTGTGACCCTTGAGGTTGGCGGTCTCGTTCTTCAGCAGCTGCTTCTCCGTCTCCAGCTCCTTTGTCAGGAGTCCCTCCCGGGTCAAGGCCCCCGATAGCACCTCCTCAAGGTCTCCCAGCTTCTTCTTGAGATCTTTAATGGAGGCATTGGTGTCGGTGTCAAAACCGGCAGATCTTGGGTAGGGGGTCCCGATCTGTGCGTCAAGGCTGATGGTAACAGGAAGCAAGGGACACAGATGTTTACCCAGGTTTGGGCCCTCTCGATGGAGGTAAAACCCTACTTCCTGCTTGATTAATATTGATGATATGGGTAGTACAAGAGTAGATCTACCACGAGATCATAGAGGCTAAACCCTAAGAACTAGCCTATGATGGTATGATTGTAATTGTGATCGGCCTTCTAAGGACCAACCTCTCCGGTTTATATAGACATCGGAGAGGGCTAGGGTTTACATGGAGTCGGTTACAAGGAAGGAAATATAATATCCAGATTGCCAAGCTTACCTTCCACGCAAAGGAGATTCCCATCCGGACATGGGCCGAAGTCTTGAGTCTTGTATCTTCACGCTTCAATAGTCCGGACGTTGTACACAGTCCGCCTATCCGGATACCCCCTAATCCAGGACTCCCTCAGTAGCCCATGAACCAGGCTTCAATGACGATGAGTCCAGCGCGCAGTATTGTCTTCGGCATTGCAAGGCGGATTCCTCCTCTGAATACTCCAAAGTGGTTATTGAACACGTAAACCGTGTCCGGATCTGCAAGATGATCTTTGTATGGTATAGATCTGATTTGCTGGCAATCTTCGTGTGTCGTGCCCTTGCATCGTGGCTCGGTCCAACGCGAACCGACGCTTCCTACCCCACAATGACTCGTGTTATGAGGCGGTTTTATTGGCACGTCCCGTCGAGGCAGAGATCGTGTTCCTCTTATTACGGGATTTTCCATCAATATGAGCGTGCGTGACCCCACGACGGCTGTTGGTATAACCCGTGTGTTTTTTAGATAAGCCTCAAACGGTCACATCGGGGACTCTTGGTATTCACCCTATTTATAAAGGGGTCGAGACCTACGCCTCTTTTTTCACCTTCATCGCACCTTCTCGCACCTCGAGTTCTAACACCCAAAACCTAAGCTCCACCCCTCCGGAATCCTCCAATATGTCCGGATCTGACCCTCAAGGCCGGTGGGTGGCCTCCTTGATGGAAGAGAAGGAGATTGCAAGCTTAGGGAGGTCGGATACTTGACCGCAGATATCCAGCACAGGCTTCCTGCTCCAGGGCAGGTCATCCCTACAACGGAGCCCAATGAGTGTGTCGTTTTCGTCCCACACTTCCTCCGCGGTTTGGGTTTCACCCTTGATCCCTTCGTGAGGGGGCTCATGTTCTATTATGGGTTGGATTTTCATGATCTAACTCCGGACGCTATCCTCCATATCTCGTCGTTCATTATCGTGTGCGAGGCTTTTCTCCACGTCACCCCGCACTTCGGCCTATGGCTCAAGACCTTCAATGTGACACCGAAGATGATCGAGGGGCAACATGTGGAGTGCGGAGGTGCCGTAATAAGCAGAAATGTCGATGCCCCGTGGCCAGAGGGTTCTTTCCCAGAAGTATCCGATGTATGGCAACGGAGGTGGTTTTATGTCACGGCTCCTAGAGGCACAAAGTGGGTGTCTGCCCCCGAGTTTCGCTCGGGCCCTCCGTCATAGTTGGCGTCTTGGCAGACGTAGGGCGGAATTGGGGACCCGCTAGTGACATACCAGTACTGCAAAATCGCATCCGGGAGCTTCTTGCAAGGGACATTAATCTTGTCAGCATAATGCAAGTGATGTTGATCCGGCGGATGTTGTCGTGCCAACGCCGGCCTCTTCGGATGTGGGAGTTTAATCCGGAGGGTCCGCGGACCGTCAAGCACTTCTTCGGCCTGAAGCTTGAAGAGATGTGCAAATTATTCTTCGGATGGAAAGTAATGTGTCCGGACACCACCGAGGATGCGGGCCTAAGCTGTAATCGCCTAGACACTCGGGTAAGTAGCCTTGATACCGGACACCCCGTTTTTTATTTGTCATGATTGTTTATTCTAAAAATCATTCGCATCTAGGAATGGCTCAGCAAGGCGGAGAGAATCAGGTGTCCGGCGCCACTTCCCGAAGGCTCGCCCGCTCCCACTATGGCCAAGATGCTTGACCGAGTACTCAGCAGGATGCCCTCGGGGAAAGACAAGGGAAGGTATGAAGAATCCGAACCCCACACACTACGCATCCAAACTGGGGGAATTGTTACCTCCCCCAAGGAGGATAGTCAGGGAGGAGAGGTTAAGGCCTCCTCCCCGCACGGGAAGAAGAGGGCCGCCTCCGAAGATTTGGAGGCGGAGATGCCCAAATTAGGGAAAAAGACATCCCCAGGGGGCCTTGCCCCGACGGGCACCCTCACCGCACTATGCCCTCCAACGGCCAGCCCTCCACCGAGCTGTAAGTCAATTTACGATCCGAAGGTACTATGTTTCTCCTGTATCAATAACTAGGGTTCAACTTTTTCCAGTCCGGCCAGCAGCTCCTCTCATCAGGGTTCGTCTTCGGGGGACCTTCCTCCGGAGATGATGGAGAGCGAAACCCCACCCCCTTCTCCGACTCATGAAGTAGGCGATGCCGAGGTGTCATCACGGAGGGGTCTGGATCTGCCGAAGCCTGAAGTCAATCCGTCAGCCACCCTGCACCCGGAGCATTTGGCTACAACGAGGGGCGATGAAAGGAGTCCAACGCAGTTGGATGTACGGCCGGACGTACTAACGGGCTTGCTGGAGCGGGCTGTGCTCTCGGAGGAGCACCGCTCATTAATGAGCGTGGTTCTCGGGAAGATTTCATCCGCTACGAGCGGTTTGAATGAAGCATTCACGAGCCTGCTTAGAGGCTTTGAGGTACGTAATGAAGAATGCACTGTTTCTTTGGCTGTGAGGCACGCGGTAGGTGTGCTCCATGTAGATAGTAGCCCCTGAGACTCTGGTTGACTGCCCTAGGCAGCAAATGGAGGGTCATAAACCAATGATTTATGTTGTAAATATGTGCAGTTACCTGTGGGTCCGGCCGCTGGTCCGTCCATTGAAGTTGCCGAATTGACGAGGCAAATTGGTTCGGTTGATGCCGATATCACTCTGATGAATGAGCGGCTGGATAAATCACAAGGTATGTGTCCTGTCTTTCCTGCATAGGAAAATATTAAGGTGGCACATATTAATGTAATATGTTCGGACTGCAGATGGTGCTGCTGCCGTGGAGGCCCTGAGGGCGGAGCTTACTCTAGCCAAGGAGCAAGCCCGAGTGAGCAATGCGGCTTCCCTAAAGGTGGCCGAGGAATTGAGAGCCGAACAGGCTGCTCATCGCCGAAGCGAGGAAAAGATAGCCGAAATGACTATTGAGTTAAAAAATGCCACTGACCGGTATGAGCTCCTGAAAGAGGAGCATGAAGATAAATCGGCTGACCTGAGCAAGGCACTGAATTCCACCAAGGAAATACGGACCGAGCTCAGGGGTGCGCGGGAGGAGCTTCAACAGGCCGGTAAAATCACGGCTGGGGGCTCCTATTTGCTGCGGACGAAGTTCTTCGATCCAAAGTACGCTCCCCTTGATGGACGCTAGAGCTCGCCGGACGCGTACGCGGACCTGGCGAAGAGTACAGCTGATGTTGTGGAGTTCTTCAAAGATCAGGGTGAAAAGGAGGTGGAGAAGCTTTTTTGGTCGCAGTTCCATGCTCCCACTCGCCCACTGCCGTTAAGTGATAAGATGGCTGCTGTGGCGGAGCTTCACAGGCTGTCCGGGCTTGCGATGCAGTCTGTGATAGACCATCTTTGGCCGAACGGGCCTAAGCCGGACAGCTACTTTGGTTTGGTGCAACAGTTCCTTGGGGTCGTGCCTCGGATCGATGCCATGAGGCGGTCGGCATGCATAGAGGGTGCTCGGATGGCCCTTGCCCGCGTTAAAGCGTATTGGACGGATATGGATGCCACTATGATAGCGTCTCAGGATCCGGTGGGGGGCCAATATCCGGCCGGGCACTACTTGGCGCAGGTCACAGAGGGTGCTCGCCTGATAGAGGCACAGTGCCCGAAGAATCTCTTATTCGAGTGATGATTCAAATCATTGAAAAAACAATGTTTATTTTGATTAGAAGGTTATATTTATAATGTTTGTCTGAAAATATGATTGTGTCCCCTGTGCGGCCGTTTATATATATATATATATATGTGTGTATATCTGTGTGTGTGTGTGTGTGTGTGGGTAATCCGAAAGATAGCAGTCGTTGGCTTCAGCCCCCATGCATACAATGCGGGGGTGTTCGCGAAAAAATGTGCTTAATCACTCTTTATCCAACGTCTTGGTCCGGCAAGGAGGTGATCGCACGTCGAACTAGGTAACTGGACTATATAGCTGTAACACTTTCGCTTAGCCGCGGGATTCTAACGTTGCGGCTACTATGTAGCCCCTGGTACCTTCGCGTGCATCCGAATACGAGCGTGTATATATCTGGCCGGGAAATGGCCCTTCGTTAATGCGGACGAATCCTAGAGATTCCGGTGAGTCGTCGAGTGGTTGACCAGTCTCTCGCTGTATCATGACAGTCAGTTTTCGGCTTTCTCTACTAAGGTGCTCGTCCGGAATAACCAGGGCACAATCGCAGTAGTTCTCCTTTGGCCACCTTAGCCAATTATAACGGAACGTAAGGCGGCAAACCCAGGAGCCGGGCAAACCCAACATTTGACCAAAGACATGATTCGGAGCTGATGCATATAAGGCCAAACTCGTGACGCCGAACACTCCCGAAGGTATTCAGACTTTATAAAAGATGATGAGCTCAAGATGCCCATTCATTATAAACCCTGTATTTCCAGGTACGTGCATTAATCTGTCGTGGCGAAATGCCAAAAACGGCAGTATCCTCTATGGGTATGGAACCCATGGGATGGTTAAACAAACAAGAGGCAATAGAAAAGGTTTACACAGGGGCTTAATCTAAAAAGAAACCTGTTGAATGGGGCCCTGCTGCACGTCTGCGCCTTTGTCTCCGTTGTGCCGCCTCCTGGAAGTTTATCGCGCGAGCGTTGTCTGCGGAAAAGGGCAACTCATAGGAGAGTGCAACATAAGTATGCGATGTATAGTAAAAAAATGTAAGATGCTGGCCTGCCAATAAGGTTGAGCCAAGTGTGGGGCTTTATTATTAGCCCCTGGTGTCCACTGTAGGATTACATATACAGGGCCCTGGTTTGATATGGGCTGCCGGACTCATCTAACTGTGTCCATGGTCTTAACGACCCGTCATATTTTTGTTAGAGGCCGCTTATAGTCCGGCCGCTAGGGCCATCGCGTATTCCTCTGCATGTGAAGAGCGCTCTGTTATTCTGCTAACAGTGATGACGCCGCGTGGACCGGGCATCTTAAGTGTAAGGTAGCCGTAGTGCGGCAATGCGTTGAAGCGGGCGAAGGCCGTTCTTCCAAGCAATGCTTGATAGCTGCTTTGGAAGGGTGCGATGATGAAGACTAGTTCTTCGCTTCTGGAGTTGCCTAGAGAGCCGAATGTTACCTCCAGTATGACGGAGCCCCTACTGTAGGCTTCAACGCCTGGTATCACCCCTTCAAAGGTGGTGTTAATCTTGCTAATTCTGGATGAGTCTATCCCCATCCTGCGGACAGTGTCCTCATATATTAAATTGAGACTGTTGTCGCCGTCCATGAGGACATGAGTGAGATGGTATCTGTCGATTATTGGGTCGAGCACCAAGGCGTTTGATCCTTCGCGTCGTTCCTTGTGTTTGGCGTTTAGTTTGCCAGCCTGCTTGAAGACCCAGCACTCTCTGTGCATGTGGTTCGCAGGTTTGTCGGGGGTGCCATGGATTTGGCATTGTCTGTCCAGAACTCTGTTCAGACCGGACGGTCCTTCTTTACTGCCTTTAGATTGCTTATTTTGCTGGTTAGGTCGAGAGCCCCTGAATCCAACATTAACCGTTGTGTTGTCCGGGCTCTCTTCCTTGTTTTGGCGTTTGTTTTTATTACGCCGTGGCTTCCCGTTGCCATCCCTTATTTCAGATGTGCTGGGGTCACTGGTGCCTTTACGGGCTAGCAAGCTATCTTCACCCGCGCAAAAGCGGGTCATAAGGCTTGTTAGGGCTGCCATTGTCCTAGGCTTTTCTTGGCCGAGGTGTCTGGCGAGCCACTCGTCACAGATGCTATGTTTGAATGCCGCTAGGGCTTCGGCATACGGACAATCAACAATTTGATTCTTCTTAGTGAGGAATCTGTTCCAAAGCTTTCGGGCGGACTCTCCGGGTTGTTGGATATGTGACTTAAATTGTCAGCATCCGGAGGCCGGACATAAGTCCCTTGAAAATTGGCCCTGAAAGCGTCCTCTAGTTCCTCCCAGCTCCCAATCGAATTTTCGGGGAGCTTTTCAACCAGTGCCGAGCTAGTCCCTTCAGTTTGAGGGGAAGGTATTTGATGGCATGGAGGTCATCCCCACGAGCCATGTGTATATGTAGGATAAAGTCCTCTATCCAGACCCCTGGGTCTGTAGTTCCGTCATATGCCTCTATGTTCATAGGTTTAAAGCCCTGCAGGAATTCGTGGTCCAGTACTTCATTAGTGAAGCACAGGGGGTGAGCAACCCCTCTGTATCTGGACGCGCTGTGGCATGCCGTCGGCTATTGTTGTGGTCGGTGTTTATTCCGAACTGGTGTCTGGTTGTCATAATTGTTTTGACAACCATAGTCCCCCGCTGGGGTGTGTCCTTTAGATCCGTAGATGGAGCTAGCTGCGCCAGCTTTCTTATCCAGGTGCTGACATAGATCGTGGGCGTCTTCGGTAGTTGATTTATTGCGGTTGTGAAGTGGTACTTCTGGTCTCCTGGTCGTGTTACTTTTTGGTGGGAGGCCTCGTCGTCGAATTCTGGCAGTAGCTTACATTTTGGTTAGCTCTTTGTGTGGAGATCGTCGCCATATCTTTCTTTAGTGTCTAGCACTTTATTCCATCTGCGATTGAGCGTTTCCTGTGCGGCTTTAAGCCATTGCTTCTGCCTCTTCAGACTTCTCGCTGTGGCCATGAGCTTCCTGCGGAGGTTCTCTCGTTCCACACGTTCTTCCGGAATGATGAATGCATCATCGTCCAGACTGTCTTCTTATCCTGGGCCGGTTCGATGAACTCGTCCCACTAGATCGTTGTCTTCGGGTGTCTGCTCCGAACTATGCTCGGCGTGACCTGGTTCGTCTTGCTCCATCGCTGGTTCGGTTTGGTCGTTATTGCCTTCAGGGCTGACCGGAGTATCCATTCTTCTGGCGCTCTTGCTGATATTGTTACTGTTGCCGGATTTGGAACAGCGTCTGCGTTGTCGCTTTGGTTTTTGCCCAGGGGTGTTATCTTCTGGATTGTCACCTTCGCCTTCCTTGGGCGTATCTACCATGTATATGTCGTGTGACGAGGCGGGAATCCGGTACCCCATAGATTCTGAGTCTTCTCCTGCATCGTCGTCCATACGGTCGATGCCTTCGGAGTCGAAGTCCAGCACGTCAGTTAAATCATCAATCGTGGCTATCAAGTGGGTGGTGGGTGGGTAATGAATTTCTTCGTTGCCTCCTTCCCACTCGAGCCGGACATAGTTCGGCCCGGAATTCTTTGTCAAAGAGAGAATTTTAAATGAGTTTAGTATGTCGCCAATGGGCAAATGCTGAAAGATGTCCGCCGCGGTGAACTCCATCACCGGAGCCCAGCCAGGATCGGTGGGCTCGGGGACGCGCAGACTGGAACCTACATCCGGATATGAATCCGGGGTCCAGAGTCACAGGTTCCCTCAGAGGTGAGACCTGTGTTCGGCTCCATCACCAACGAGGGTATGGCCTGCGGGACAGGGTCCAGCCCTCCGTCCTTAGGCAACGCAACCTGCCCCGGATTTAGATCCAAGGCTTCTGCCGGGGTAATATCCCGAGCATCGTCTGACGGCAGGTCCAAGCCATGCTCATCATAACTATCCGGCGCTCCTGACACGATCTGCTCCAGATGACCAAGCGGATCGGTCCGTAGTGTGAAGCCGCCGAACACGAAGATCTGTCCGGGGAGGAAAGCCTCACCCTGGACAGCGTTGTTGATGGTGATTGAAGGAGCCATAAAGCCTTGTGGCGACGTCACAGAGGAACTCTCAATGAAAGCACCAATGTCGGTGTCAAAACCGGCGGATCTCGGGTAGGGGGTCTCGATCTATGCGTCAAGGCTAATGGTAACAGGAAGCAAGGGACACAGATGTTTACCCAGGTTCGGGCCCTCTCAATGGAGGTAAAACCCTACTTCTTGCTTGATTAATATTTATGATATGGGTAGTACAAGAGTAGATCTACCATGAGATCGTAGAGGCTAAACCCTAAGAGCTAGCCTATGATGGTATGGTTGTAATTGTGATCGGCCTTCTAAGGACCAACCTCTCCGGTTTATATAGACACCGAAGAGGGCTAGGGTTTACATGGAGTCGGTTACAAGGAAGGAAATATAATATCCAGATCGCCAAGCTTGCCTTCCACGCAAACGAGAGTCCCATCCGGACACGGGCCGAAGTCTTGAGTCTTGTATCTTCGCGCTTCAATAGTCTGGACGTTGTACATAGTCCGGCTGTCCGGATACCCCCTAATCCAGGACTCCCTCAATTGGCTTCAGAGGGCTCTCCAGACTTGCCAATGATCTTGCCTTGTGCCTCTGTCAGGGTGTTGTTGAGCGTGTACTTCTCGCGGGACAGCTTTAGAGTTTGATCCTCCAGCTCCTTCACCTTGCAGGCGTGAGCCTGAGCAAGGGCGTTGAGTGCCTCCTGATGCCTCCGCATCAGCTCCTGGGTCTGCTGTAGGACAAGCTTCTCCACTTCTTCATCTTTCCTGCGGAGAATGGCGGCAAGCTTCTCCTCGCGCGTGGCAAGGTCCTCCTCCTGGGTCTTCAGAGCGGCCTCGTGCTGGGACCGGACAGCTGCGGCCTCGTCGGCTAGCCTCTTTGCCGTCTCCTGGGCCTTCTCAATGTCGGCCAGCCTCATAGTGAGCTCCAGGTCGCGCCTGCCAGCTTGCCCTGAGCGGCCTTCAGCTCGTCCTAAGCCTGGTGCCACCAACCCTGGGCCTCAGCGACGCGCTCCTCAAAATCTGCCTCCACTTTCTCCACCACCGCCGTCTTGGACTTGGCCTTGTCCAGGCGAGCGCGGTGGAGAGCC
The DNA here is from genome assembly GCF_002162155.2 of Triticum dicoccoides. Taxonomy (NCBI): domain Eukaryota; kingdom Viridiplantae; phylum Streptophyta; class Magnoliopsida; order Poales; family Poaceae; genus Triticum; species Triticum dicoccoides. The sequence goes on from NC_041393.1 coordinate 244,794,277, forward strand.
TGGAGTTTCCGGAAGCTGGCACCCATGGCCCGGAGCAGCCGCTCCTCCTAGGAGCCATCGCCATCGACGCTCGGCTCGTCAATGACGTCAAGACCGGCGCCGGCGAGCACCTCGTTGTCAAACAGTTCCCCCTCGACGGGGCCTCTGAAGCTTGACGCGCCTGGAAGGTGTATGAAGAGGTCATCGCCCACCTTCAGGTACTTGCCAGAGCCAGAGGCGGCGGAGGAGGGGGGCTGATCATCGACCACTGCCTCCTCGGCAGTGGCCTCACCGGTTCCCTCGACGGGTCCTTTGCCGGGCTCCTCGGCACGCTCCTTGTCGGAGCCTTCAGTGGGCCCCTTGGCGGCATCCCTAGCGCTCTCCTCGGCAGCAATCTTCTCCGCCTCCGCCGCGGCCTCCGTAGCGACATCCTCGATGGTGGTGTCGACGTCCTCCGAAGAAGGGCCTGGACACCAAGTAAGAGACGGGGTGGAGCCAAGATCGAAAGCCGATGAGGAAAAGCGGAAGAGAAGAATGTAAAAGAAAAAAAACAGGTAGCCAACCTGTGCCAGGCCGAGGGGCGTAAGCTTTTTCCCCGCCAAGGTCCGGCGCCGAATGGAAGCCACCAGCGCCCACATTCTCCTCCTCCTCCTCCGTGTGCATGGCCTCAGGGCTCGGTGCCCTTGCCGGGGACGCCCCTCGTGGCGGTGTGGTTGACAGGGGAGGCACGATAGGAGAAGCCCTTTGTGGATCCCCTTGGTGTTGCTCCCCTCCTGCACCCACGGCACGGTTAGCACTAAAGCATCACGCATAACTCACGTTGATGGAGGGCGGGTAATGGACTCACGCTGGGGGCTGGGCCGAGGGCTGCTGTCCGGGCTACTCGACACCACCACTAGCGTGCCGGAGGTGCCTACCGGGGGCTGGTTACTCGCTGACGACCGGGCCCTCTTCATCCTCTGGGCCAGCGTCTCCGCATCCCTGCAAAATGAAGGCAAGTGAGTAACGCCGTCAAGAGATGTGCGAGGAATGAGGGAGGAAAGCAGGGGCTTACTCGTCATTTCCTTCCTCTTCCTACTCCACCTCTCGTGCCTTCCTTTTCCTCACCGGGCTGGGTGACCCGGAGTATCTGTCCGGGCTGAGGGGCCCGAAGTCAAAGGCAACCCCCGCGCCAACGCCTGCCAGCGGTGAGGAAGGCGGTGGCGTCTGAGCACGCCTGGACGATGAGGAAGCAGGTGTCATCCTCCTCGCTGCCTCGGTTTCCGTCGCCTTCTTCATCACCGCGGCCCTCGTCTGGCGCGTCGCCGCTCCCTGCGCCAGTCGCAGCTGCGCGGCCCGGCCAGGGCGAACCGGCTCGTCGGAGGCAGCCCACCGTAGAACTCGCCCCCTCCCGGTGGCCGGATGGATGGAGGCTGCAATCTCCTCCTCCTCATCTTCCTCCGAAGCCCTGTCGACGATGTCCTCGACCAGGGGGGCCCTGGCGCCGGCACCGCTGGCCTCCCCAGCGGCCGCCACCCACCGGGAGAGGTCATCCTCCGCTTCCGCCGCGGCGCTGTCCATCGTGCCGCCGGCGCTGCCAGCCTCCACGGCGAGTCTTGCCGACTCCTCGGCAAGCCTCGCCTCCCGCAACCTGCGGGCGATGTAGTCCAACTCCACCTGAGAAGTGTCCTGGACAAGCCGCGGCTCGTCGGTGACATATGCCTCATGCAAGGTGTCGAAAAACTCCTGCACCCTGAGCTCGTAAATCTCGACCCAGCTCGGGGCAAGGCCATGCGCATTAAAAAGCGACATCATGGCGATGATATCCGACCGACAAGAGTTGCTGATGAGCTGGACCACCCTCGTCGGCAACTTGAAGACGGGCTCCTTGTCCACCTTGCCGGCCTTCGCAGCAGCTCTTGCCACCTTGCCGGACCGCTCCACCTCGTCCTCTTCATTAACCTTGAGATGGAAGATTCGCTGGCAGAGATGAGCATGCCTCAGCACTATCAGGTTATGGTCGAGGCCGGGGCGAAGCCCCATGATATCAGCGGCATTCACAAAAAGCCAGACCGGCCTCCCCTTATCGTGCAGAGGGGCAATCCGGCGATGGATGAAGTCCGCACCGATCATTTCAAGGGTGAGCCCGGCCCGGGTAAGCCTGAGGATCCTGGTGGTGGCGATCGTGAGCTTCTTGTCATTGACGTCGACGTCGCCCCAGTCCTTTCCACGGACCGGCGCCACCTGACAGACCTCACAGAAAACCGGCAGGTTTTCCTCCTCAATATAACACCACCGGGCCTGCCACTCTTCCCACCTCTCCTTCATGGCACCGTCCGGGTATGCTCCCTTGGTCCTTGGGATCCAAGCGATGCTGCCGGTAATGGCGCCTCCCTTTTGGATCCGGGGGGAGAAATAATGGCGAAAGAGCATCGTGTTGGGATGCACCCCGACGAAGTACTCGCAAAGGTGTGCGAAAAGGGCCATACACGCCACGGCATTTGGGGTGAAATCTAGGAGGCGGAAGCCGAAGGTGTACATAATATCCTTGAAGAAATCAGAGAAAGGGGGGCAGAGCCCGCAGGTGAAGTAGTCGACGAAGAAAGGGTACCGATTTGGGGAAGGCCCGGCACTGGCGGGGACGACGTGTGTGGCCGGATGCCCCGTCATCTCTCCCCCCATCTTCACGCCCCACAGGACCTTGAAGTACTCCCGGAGCATGGGCACGTCGACCGTCGAGGGAAAAGGGCGAACTGCGCCTGTCGCACCACGAGCTTGCTCTCCGACGGCTCCGCCGCACCAGCATCCTTGGCTGCCCCCTTTCCTTTGGAGGATTTGGGTGCCATTGCGGTCGCAAAAAGCAGGGGAGGGCAGAAGCGTATCACCGATGAGCGAAAGCGGAGGGCTCGAGGAAGAAGAAGGGGGCCGGCGGTTTCCAGATGGAGGGAGGCGCAGGAAAGGGGAAAAGTGAGCAGCGCGCCCGTGGTTATCCCTTTTTTATGGGGAAAACACGAGCCGCCTCCTCTCCCGTTAACTGCGACGCGACGCATGCGTGCGGTCGCCATCCCACGCATGCCCCCCATGTCACGCATGCATGACCCCCATGTCGCGCGTTCAACGCAGGTCGTGGGGAAGCACAGCGGGCGGAACAGTGGCCGCGGAAAAATCTGCCTCAACTGCCTGCGCACTGTTCTGGGCCTGGCCCAACAACACACTATGCCTGTGTGTGACCCAGGCCCGGGGGCTCCTGTCGGTGTACAAAAGTAGGGGCCTAGCTTTTGACCCCTTTACTTATGCACGGGCAGTTAGAGCCGCTTGCCACGGCCGCACATGAGCAAGGCAAGGGAGGGAAGCCGGAGAAAAGCCAGGGCCACAGGGACAAGCGAAGCAAAACAACAAAGGACCAAGACCACAAGGGTTGCACGGGCAATACAGGTTGCCCCGGCAAGGACCCTTGCCGAGGGCAGCCCCGACAAGATCCTTACTGCGGCAGCTCGTCCACACCCACTGAGCGAGCCACCCTCAAGCCAACCAATGCTGAGTAGTCACGTCGGGACAGGGTTCGGGAGGCACCTCCGTGGTGGCATGCAGATCTTTGTGAAGACATATAACAATCAAGATCAAATGGGGATAGGGAGGCGGCCGCCCCCATCGAAGAAACCCACAGGATCCCCCAGCAAGATCCTTGCCGGGGAAGCCGGCGCGCCGCGGCAAGACCCTTGCCGGGCCACCCGGCAAGACCGTCGCCAAGCATCCCGGCAAGGCCACCACCAGGCCCGCACTAACTAGGTTCCTACTACCGTTCATGCGCAGCCGCCAACCCAACCAGCTGGACAGGCACCTGCGTGGCAGCATGCAGACCTTCGTGGAGGCTCCACCGTCGCGCCACCTCAGCTGCCTGCTTGCCTACGTGGCGCTGCATGCGTTGCTGGCCAGGGCGTGTGTCGAAGCCAGGAGGGGCGGCGATGGATGGGGCGGGCTTCATCCCCGTCCCCCAATAAAGTGACGGACACCTAAGCCCCGCATTTAATGCATCTTGTCCTGTAATACTAGCGATAACCTCGCAACGCTGTAGCACTTTCCACCTCCTGCGTGCCACTGTAGCAGCCCCTTTCGCCTATAAAAGGAGGCCCATGGCATACTGAGAAGGGATTCGGCTCTTTTGAACCTGGCAGCACCCAGAGCTAGTTCGAGAGCTCAAGAACACTAATACAACCACCAAAGCAGGATCGTAGGGTTTTACGCATCTTTGCGACCCTAACCTGGGTAAATCCTCTGTGTGCCATCCCCTAGTCCCGCTCTTCTCACGATTCCGCGCCCCGCAACTGCAGAAGGGATTCCAGTGATCCCATAGGTGTCGTTTGCCACCAACAATCTGTTAGCCCGCTTCTTCGCCGAACTTTATAAAGGTTCGTTCGAGCACTTACTAAAAATGTCGCGTCGAAGCCTCTTATTCTCCTTCACGGAGTCAGCAAGCTGGGCCCGAACATCCTTTAATTCAACGTCCAGCCAGGTCTTCACGTCCTGGAGATCATTCTTCTCCCGTATAACCTTTGTAAGCACGCGCTCGCCAGCCTTCAGCTATCGTTGAGCATGTTGTTCATCCTCCAATACGATCTCTGGATTACCTCCGAGATTGTCTGCAGAATCTATTGTTAGATTTGCATGCATGCCGAATACTAACTGGTATACGTTAGTATATTATTTTCGATCAAGACAAGTATTACCAGACGAGGCCTTCTTGGACTCCTCCATTCCGGCGACTGCGGCCCGTAACTGGGCTTTGCACTCCTCCAGCTCTTTAGACGGCTAGGTATTCTTCTCTATAAGAACCTATGCATATAATTGATCCTTAAATCAGTTGTGCCAACTATTTCAAGTCTCAGGGGCTACTGATATACATACTTATCAAATTTTCTTACCCGTATATCCTTTACATACTGGTCCGTGGCTCTGGCGAGGCCATCTTGAGCAGCTCGGATGTATGTGTCCCCTGAGTTAAAGGCATTGAATGCCTCTTCAGAGAAATTCGGGTCGCGTAGTGTGGCCCGCCGGCGCCTATGATTCGGGGCGCTCTCCACTTCGGAGTTCGTAGTGGAGAATCTATCTGCATCCTCTGTAGGAGGATCGTCCGGCGTTGTCCCTGCATTGACCTCCGCCCTTGAGTCCGGCCTGGGAGTCCGGCTGGTGGAGGCGTGGCCGGCAGGCTCTCCGGATATAGTCCGGCGAGCGCTTTTTCTGCCAGGAAATCATGGACATTGTTATATTTCAACAACGATAATTATGTAGCAGGTTTTTAATCATACCTTTGCAACGGCGTCTCGGTCCTGACCGCCTTCCTTTTAAGCCTACCCGGCTTCGGTGCCCCTTGTTGACGAGTCATCGCGGGTTCGGCGCAGCGTCCCGATGGCCTTCCCTGTAAAATGCAATACATGCGCGGTGGGTAAGGCGCAAAGAGGGAATCCTTCTTGGAAGTTGGGACTCTGGTTTTACTTACATGTGATACAGGGAGTAGGCGATAATCAGCTATGATGGCTACCAAGGCACCATCACAGCTTAACTGATAAAATGTCCTGTCGACGAGCTCCACAAATATGTTCGGATCTTCTTTAAGTCTGGGGTCGAGGGCCCGGTTGGGGTCCTCTGGCTGTGGAGACGGGCTGTCAACCTCCCTCATAGCTTTTCGCAGTTCCTACTATGAATTGACAAGGTAAATATTTGTGCTAAAGAATGCGGGAAAGACTGGAATAAAAGATAGCAGCTCACCCAGCTTGGGGGGTTGTACATGGAGAATCCATCCTGTGGCTTAATACGGATGAACTCCTCTTCTTCTCCTTTGTACAATGCGGTGGAGTCCAGACATTTACGGCCGCAGCGGGTGGCATCGTCTTCTCCATTGAAGTGCCACATGGGTTTCCCCTGATATTGAAGTGGCTGCACTCCCCGCATTATACATATTGACATAACCTCAATTATTGTCAGTCCGAATTTGGCCAGTGTATTTATCCTATCCATCAGGAAAAGGATCTCTCTGTTGTCTTCCTCCTGGGGGCTCCGGGGGCGCCAGCTGTGGCGTTTCTTCAACGGGGCATTTGCAAACTCGGGAAGGCCCAATCAAACAGGGTCCGGAAGGGGGACGTCCTCCATATAAAACCACTCTGAAGGCCAATCTTCGGAAGTCTTCTTCGGAGTACCGGACAGGTATCTGATCCCGGCGATGCGCCATATTTGGCTCCGCCCACTTGATATATCGCCCCCTCCTGAGTACGGGGTACAAGGCAGTATAGCCTCCTCCATAGCTCGAAATGAGCTTCGCAGCCCAGAAATAGCTCGCAGAAGGCGACATAGCCTGCGATATGCAGTATGGAGGCTGGAGTAAGCTTATGCAGCTGGAGACCGTAGAACTCCAGGAGCCCGCAGAGGAATGGATGGATTGGAAATCTGAGTCCCCTCAGCAAATAGGGGACAAAGCATACCCGCTCCCCCTTGGATGGGTTGGGAGAACTCTCCGCTTGCTCCCACCAGTATAAGTGGCTAGTCCAGCTCGGACGGGGACCATGTAGGCAGGCGGGAGGAACCCCTGGGTCTGCAATTGTACCAATCGACTATGAGGAACGGAACACTTCTCCCAATCACCTGGCTTGGTGCTACAGGAGCGAGAGGAGGAGCCGCGACCGCCGGTCATGATGGGATGGATTTTTCCGGCCGCGCTCTGATGGATACTCGCTGGGAGGAGATGGTGTGATTTGGATCTGAGGATCCCCAACTCTTTAAATAGACGATTTACTTGCATGGTCAGGGTGGCAAATGAAAAAATGCTCCGACTTGTCGCATTCGCTCGGCACGTGGAGATAGCCATTATTAAAAGCACAGAAGCTGAGGAGTGCAACATTAATGGGAAGCCGGACACTGCTCGTTACAACAGGTACTCTAGAGAATTTGGAGAAGAACCCGCCTTGCAATGCCGAAGACAATCTGCACGCCGGACTCAGCGTCATTGAAGCCTGGTTCGGGGGCTACTGAGGGAGTCCTGGATTAAGGGGTCCTCGAACAGCCGGACTATATACTTTGGCCGGACTGTTGGACTATGAAGATACAAGATTGAAGACTTCGTCCCGTGTCCGGATGGGACTCTCCTTTGCGTGGATGGCAAGCTTGGCAATTCAGATATGTAGATCTCCTTCTGTATAACCGACTCTGTGTAACCCTAGCCCCCTCCGGTGTCTATATAAACCGGAGGGTTTAGTCCGTAGGACAACAACAATCATATTCATAGGCTAGCTTCTAGGGTTTAGCCTCTACGATCTCGTGGTAGATCAACTCTTGTAATACTCATATCATCAAGATCAATCAAGCAAAGTAGGGTATTACCTCCATCGAGAGGGCCCGAACCTGGGTAAACATCGTGTCCCCCGCCTCCTGTTACCATTAGCCCTAGACGCATAGTTAGGGACCCCCTACCTGAGATCCGCCGGTTTTGACATCGACAATGGGCCTTTAGCAAGTGGGCCCAAAAGCATTGCGTCCAATTGACGGGCCGAATCTGATATGGGCCATAATTTAGCCCAAAGCCTCTTAAAGGGTTGGACCTGATCTGGGCCGTAATTTGGCCCAGAACATGGTAGGCTTTTAACGGGCCAGATCTCATATGGGCCATTATTAGGCCCGAAACATGGTAGGCTGTTAATGGACCGGATCAAATATGGGCCGGCATTTGGCCCAAAACATGGCAGCCTATTAATGGGCCGGCCTACTAGTGTCCTCAAAATCTTGTGGGCCTTTAGCAAGGCCCGCCCATAATGGTCGGTGAAATCTCGTGGGCCTTTAGCTGGGCCGGCCCATCATTATCCGCAAAATCTTGTGGGCCTTTAGCTAGGCCGGCCCATTATGGCCCACAAAATCTTGTGGACCTTTAGCTGGGCCGGCCCATTATGGCCTGCAAAATCTTGTGGCCTTTAGCTGGGCCGGCCCATTATGGCCCGCAAAATCTCGTGGGCCTTTAGCTGGGCTGGCTCATTATGGTCCGCAAAATCTTGTGGGACTTTAGTTGGGCCGGCCCATTTAAACTTTATGGCCACTTTTGGGCCGGTCCACGTGTCAACATATCATAGGTGCATCTTGCCCATTGGATGAGTCACACCTGTGCCAACGCGGAGCTGACACGTGTTTCCTCCAGCCAATGATGATTTTACACGTGGAAAATCCCCATTGGTCTGGGCTATTAACGGGTTATCGGATCCAAAGCCGGACCCGATAGCTTAACGGCGTTCCGTTACAGTGGATGCCACATGTCGGTCACCCTTGGCGAAAGCACTTATGTGACGCGTGATTTATCATCATGGAAGTGGACACTTCCATGGTGATAATTTTGGTAATGTCATGGAACACTTCTACGACAGCGCATGTATGACTATCTTAATTCGGTCATAAAATCGTCATGGATGTACATGCATGACAGAAAACATGACCTACTGTGACAAACCCGTATCATCACGGAAGTGTATTTTTTTGTAGTGGATGGTATGATCGAGGTGTGTAAGTGTGGAGGGGGGCACCGCACACAGTTAAGAAAAACTTGTGTGTCCTAGGGTGCCCCTGCCCCGTATATAAAGGAGAGAGGGGAGGCCAGTCGGCCCTAGGGGTGTGCCCAAAGAGGAGTCCTACTAGGACTTCCTAGTCCTAGTAGGATTCCCCTCCAAGGAAGAGAGGGGGAAGGAAGGAGAGGGAGAGGGAGTAGGAAAGAGGGCACCCCCCTTCCCTTGTCCAATTCGGACTCCAAGGTGGGCGGCCTGCCCTGGCTGCCCTCCTCTCTCTCCACTAAGGCCCATGGTGGCCCATTAGTTCCCCGGGGGGGGGGGTTCCGCTAACCCCTCCCGCACTCCGGTTTTAACCAAAACTTCCCGGAGCGCTTCCGGTGTCCGAATAACATTGTCCAATATATCAATCTTTATGTCTTGACCATTTTGAGACTCCCCGTCATGTCCGTGATCTCATCTGGGACTCCAAGCAAACTTCGGTTATCAACACATAACTCATAATACATATTGTCATCGAACGTTAAGCGTGCGGACCCTACGGGTTCGAGAACTATGTAGACATGACCGAGACTCATCTTTGGTCAATAACCAATAGCAGAAGCTGGATGATCATATTGGCTCCTATATATTCTACGAAGATCTTTATCGGTCAAACCGCAGAGCAACATACGTTTTTCCCTTTGTCATCGGTATGTTACTTGCCCGAGATTCGATCGTTGGTATCATCATACCTAGTTCAATCTCGTTACCGGCAAGTCTTTTTGCTGGTTCAGTAATACTTCATCCCGCAACTGACACATTAGTCACAATGCTTGCAAGGCTTATAGTGATGAGCATTACCGAGAGGGCCCAGAGATACCTCTCCGAAACACGGGGTGACAAATCCTAATCTCGATCTATGCCAACCTAACAAACACCTTCGGAGACACCTGTAGAGCATCTTTATAATCACCCATTTACATTGTGACGTTTGATAGAACACAAGGTGTTCCTCCGGTATTCAGGAGTTGCATAATCTCATAGTCTGAGGAACATGTACAAGTCATGAAGAAAGCAGTAGCAATGAAACTGTAACAATCATAATGCTAAGCTAACAGATGGGTCATGTCCATCACATCATTCTCCTAATGATGTGATCCCGTTCATCAAATGGCAACACATGTCTATGGTTAGGAAACATAACCATCTTTGATTAACGAGCTAGTCAAGTAGAGGCATACTCGGGACACTATGTTTTGTCTATGTATTCACACATGTACTAAGTTTCTAGTTAATACAATTCTAGCATGAATTATCATGAAATAAGGAAATAAATAATAACTTTATTATTGCCTCTAGGGCATATTTCCTTCAGTGTCGGGGGGTATGAACCATGGAAAAGTTGGAATACATTAGATATTACACCAATATAAATAAAGAATGAGTTCACAACAGTACTGAAAGTGGTGATTTATTTTCTTATACTAACAGAGCTTATGAGATTTTCTGTTGAGTTTTGTGTTTTGAAGTTTTCATGTTTGGGTAAGGATTTGATGGAGTATGGAATAAGGAGTGGTGTCGGTGTCAAAACCGGCGGATCTCGGGTATGGGGTCCCGAACTGTGCATCTAGGCGGATGGTAACAGGAGACAAGGGACACGATGTTTTTACCCAGGTTCGGGCCCTCTCGGTAGAGGTAAAACCTTACTCCTGCTTGATTAATATTGATGATATGGGTAGTACAAGAGTAGATCTACCACGAGATCAGAGAGGCTAAACCCTAGAAGCTAGTCTATGGTATGATTGTTGTTCGTCCTACGGACTAAAACCCTCCGGTTTATATAGACACCGGAGAGGGCTAGGGTTACACAGAGTCGGTTACAATGGTAGGAGATCTACATATCCATATCGCCAAGCTTGCCTTCCATGCCAAGGAAAGTCCCATCCAGACACGGGAGAGAGTCTTCAATCTTGTATCTTCATAGTCTTGGAGTCCGGCCGATGGTGATAGTTCGGCTATCCGGACACCCCCTAGTCCAGGACTCCCTCAGTAGCCCCCGAACCAGGCTTCAATGACGATGAGTCCAGCGCGTAGATTATCTTCGGCATTGCGAGGCGGGTTCTTCTCCAAATTCCATGTACTTGTCGAATAGTGTCCGACTTCTTATAAATGCTGCGCTCCTTGGATTCCATGCCCAATAATGGCCATCTTCCACGTGTCGAACGAATGCGAAAAGCCAGGGTATTTTTACACTTCCCCCCTAGCTGCGCAAATGAGCTGCCTATAAAAAGAGACGAGGATCTAGATCAGAATCACACCATCCTCCTTCCACGAGTATTCATCGGAGCGCCTCTGACAAAAATCCATTCCATCATGGACAATCGACGCGGCTCCTCCTCTCGCGCTCCCAGCCCTCAGCCTGGAGATTGGGAGAGATGCTCAGTCCCGCATAGTGAGTTAGTGACGCTCCAAGCCGAGGGATTTCTACCCCCAGCCTTTATGGTTCCGGTTCGAGCCGGACTCGCCACCTACAAGGGCGGAAAGCAGGCGGAGAGCATCCCCAATCCCTCCAAAGGAGAGCGGGTATGCTTTGTCCCTTATCTAATAAGAGGACTCGGATTTCCCATACATCCGTTTCTCCGGGGGCTCCTGGAGTTCTATGGCCTCCAGCTGCACCACCTTACGCCTGCCTCCATTCTGCACATCACAGGCTTTGTGGCCCTTTGCAAGCTGTTCTTGGGCGTCGAGGCTCATTTTGCGCTGTGGAAGAGATTATTCTGCCTCGTACCCCGTTCTCATGAGGGGTCAATATATCAAGTGGGCGGAGCCGAACTATGGCGCATCGCCGGGACCAGATATCTATCCGGAACCCCGAAGAAGGCGTCCGAAGACTGGCCTTCGGAATGGTTTTATATAGAAGACGCCCCGCTACAGGATCCAGTTCGGATCGGCCTCCCGGAGCTCAGTAATGCTCCTCTGAAGAAACGCCTAAGTTGGTGTCCGCGGAGCCCTCAACGGGAGAATGACAAGGACGTCCTGTACCTGATGGGCCGAATAAGATTATTGGCTCATTCCAGATTGACCATGATTGGGGTCATGGCCACATGCATTATGCGGGGGGTGCAGCCACTCCAGTATAGGGGCCACCCCATGTGGGATTTCAACGGGGAGGATGATGCAACCCGCCATGGCCGTAAGGGGCCGGGATCGGTTGCCGATCTGGTGAAGATCTTGTCCGCCCTGTACAAAGGGGAAAAGGAGGATTTTCTCCGTGTCAGTCCACTAAACGGGTTTTCTATGAACAATCCTCGAAGCTGGGTAAGCGAATATTTTTCCTTTTGCCTATTCGATCCACATTCCCATGGTTAAGTATCTCATTTTGTGACTTCGACGCAGGAACTGCGCCGGGCTGTAGAGGATATACACAGCCCGCCTCCACAACCCGAGGATCTGGAACGGTCCCTCGATCCGGCCTCCGAGGAGGATCCGGACATAAAGGTGGAGCTGATCGATGGGGTGTTCCACCAACTTAGCATCGACAATGCTTTGGTCGCCATTACGGCCGACTACCCCGGAATATTTCTGGCTTCCCAGGTAACTGTGACCGAAGTCCTGATACCATGACCCATCCATGCTTATTTCTGATCACCGCATACCAATGGTGTTCCGCAGGAGGTGCCCTTAAGGTGGGAAACCGAGCCCGTGGCGGCTGGCCAACAAGGGGCAGCTCGGCCCAGCAAGCGGAAAAGAAGTGCGGTGCGGATCGAGACGTCGCCGCAACGGTATGGTGCGCCACCATGTTTCAAGGAAAGATTCCTGGAAGGCATACTAACGCTCGTGGTGTTTTCAGGAGAAAGAGCGCTCGCTGGACTGTGTCCGGAGAGGTTGCCAATCGAGCCTCCGCCAGCCAGGCTCCAACGCCAGGTCCGGAAGGGGAGACGAACACAAGGCACGCATCGGATGCTCCTCCAACGGAGGATGCCGACAGATTGTCCGCCACCAGATCTGAGGTGGAGAGCACCATGAATCACAGGCGTCGCCGGACAATTCTTCGTGATGCATGTTTCTCCCAAGAGGCATTAAATGCCTTTAATTCGGGAGATGCGCACCTCCGTGCCGCTCAATATGGTCTAGCCAGAGCCACGGAGCAGTATGTGAAAGACATACGGGTGAGGAATTTTGACAGTTATATATGCCAGTAGCCCCCGAGACTTAAAATAGTTAGAATAACTGATTTAAGGATCATTTGTTATGCAGGATTTTACAGAGAAGAATACCCACCTATCCCAGCAGCTTCAAGAGTGCAAGGCCCAACTTGAGGCTGCACTAGCCGCCCCAGGGGGAGCCACAGAGACCCCTCCGGTAATATATATTTCGAAAGACAAGTAGTTTGTGAAGTGTGGTGTGTGTATAATTCTGACAATAATATTGCAGATGGCGTCGGACTAGATCTGGGTAGGCAACAGCTACTGCGCCAGCTAAAGGCCGGCGAGAAGGTGCTTACAAGGGTGCGGCAAGAGAAAGATAACCTCCAAGATGCCAACACCCAGCTGGGCGAGGAACTAAAAGATGTTCGGGCCCAGCTGTCTGACTCCGTGAAGGAGAATCGGCGGCTTCGTCGCGGCATATATAGTAAGTGCTTGAGCAAATCTTTTGAAAAGAAGAGTTCGGCGAGGAAGTCGATTAACAGATATATGTCTGTAGGTATGCTCATAGGTCGTCCTGCAGAGGAAATGCCCGGTTCAACGGGTGACCTACTTCCTGAGCTGCTGCAACTGCACGAACGAGTTCGGCAGGTGATGAGCGGCGTCGCCCAGGCCTTGTGGCCATCCATCTCCCTACCCGAAGGTCTTGGAGAGCTTGCAGAGAAGCTTCAGGGAGCATGGCGGCGCTTCCGGCTATGGAAGATATCGGCCTGCCGTCAAGGCGCCAGGGAGGCCTTGGCCATGGTGAAGACGCGGTACACGAAGGCTGACCCGAACCATATGGTCGAGGTCGGACCTATGGGGCCTGATGGGAAGGAGATCCCTGTGAGCTTAGTGTACGGCCAAGTAGAGTTGGCCGCAAAGTATTTCCAGCGGGCCTGTAAACTAGACAGCCTATTAGATGGTATTGAAGAGGAATACAATCAGTCAATTTGACTATGTAATTGAAAATGACATGTAAAATGCCTTCTAGCCGGATTGTAGATCGTTTGTCGTAGCGGACCTTTTCGCTTCAACCTCGGGACCCGACAGTCCGGAGTGTGTCCGAATACCCTCGCGGTTATATAAAAAACCGGGGCATGCGTGGAGACCAGGCGTAGGGGTCATTAGTGCTTTATCAGACAAGTGCCCAACTAGTTATGTTATATTACATGGTTAGTAAGAAACATCTTCCAGGGAGAATAGTTCCGTTAGGGGTTCCTTTCCCTGGGAGGCATGCCCTAAAGTGCATGTCCGGACTGCGAAAAAAGCAGGAAAGCATCTGGGGGTAGATAAATAAATAGGTAAGAAATCATCTTTTAATTCACCGACCGAATATTCCCTTAAGAACGCTAGCTTTCGGCTTCACCCAGTCTGAGGTACACATCTGGCTGACCCGGCAGTAACAATCACAGAGGTGCTCCCTTTACCTCCTAGCCGAACAATCGGGGACGTAGGGGTAAGCACAGGAGCCAGGCAACCCAGCTTGGCCAAAACTTAAGTCATATCGATGCATATAATGGTGAATAAAATGTACATGCGGAAGTGTGACACATGTGTTGGGCATAAAGCCCGTATAAATAAGCTTATGTTAAAGAAGCCCCCAGGTATAATGAGTGCGAGTAGCACGTCAAGTGTGTGCGAACAATGCGCAGGCGAGCCTCCAAAGGCTTTGAGAAAAAGGGGGGAGAAGGAGAGAAATAAAAGACAGCTAAAGTATAAAATGTAGACGGAGGAAGGAGACGAACTCAAAGTCCGGCGCTAGGCGTAGAATCTTCAAGACGGGCTGCGTTCCATGGGTTCGGTTCGAGTCGGTTATCCGATGCGTTTCGCAGACGGTACGCTCCGCCGGTCAGGACTTGGTCGATGATGAAGGGACCTTCCCATTTGGGCTTGAGTTTGTCCTTTTTCTTGTCCGGCAGGCGTAGAACTAGTTCGCCAACATTGTAAGTTTTGGTCCGTACTTCTCTGCTTTGATATCTTCGAGCCTGCTGTTGATAGAATGCGGAACGAGCTTTTGCCACGTCGCGCTCCTCCTCTAAGGCATCCAAACTGTCCTGCCGATCCAGCTCGGCTTCTCTTTCTTCGTACATGCGCACGCGAGGTGAGTCATGAATTATGCCGCAGGGCAAAACTGCCTCTGCGCCGTATACCATAAAAAATGGTGTGAATCCGGTAGTGCAATTCGGCGTGGTCCGCAGCCCCCAGAGTACGGAGTCGAGCTCCTCTACCCAGTGCGTGTTAGATTCCTTAAGGGACCGCACTAGTTTGGGTTTGATGCCGCTCATGATTAGACCATTTGCTCGCTCGACTTGACCGTTAGTTTGAGGGTGATAGACTGAAGCGTAGTCGAGCTTGATGCCCATGTTTTTGCACCAGAGTTTAACCTCGTCGGCCATGAAATTCGTGCCGTTATCAGTGATGATGCTATGGGGGACGCCGTAACGGTGTACTACCCCTGATATGAAGTCTATCACGGGTCCGGATTCGGCCGTCTTAAC
The DNA here is from genome assembly GCF_002162155.2 of Triticum dicoccoides. Classification (NCBI taxonomy): domain Eukaryota; kingdom Viridiplantae; phylum Streptophyta; class Magnoliopsida; order Poales; family Poaceae; genus Triticum; species Triticum dicoccoides. The sequence goes on from NC_041393.1 coordinate 244,809,436, forward strand.
TGGCTTGGCTTCTATCCATTTGGTGAATTTATCCACCATGACCAATAGGTATTTTTGCTTGTGGGTTCCTCCTTTAAGGGGTCCAACCATGTCAAGCCCCCAGACCGCGAACGGCCAGGTGATGGGTATAGTTTTGAGGGCGGTGGGTGGCATGTGGCTTTGATTAGCAAAGAGCTGGCAACCGACGCATCGTTGGACTAAGTCCTGAGCATCTGCCCAGGCCATCGGCCAATAAAATCCTGTACGGAAGGCCTTGCCTACAAGGGCCCGGGCTGCGGCGTGGTGCCCACCGAGTCCGACGTGAATTTCAGCCAGAAGATTTCGCCCTTCCTCTTCGGAGATACAGCTTTGAAGGACTCCGGTTGTGCTTTTCTTATAAAGCTCTCCCTCATGGACCTTATAGGCTTTAGATCGCCGTACTATGCAGCGGGCCTCGTTTTGGTCCTCGGGAAGTTCCTGCCTAGTTAAGTAGGCTAGGAATGGCATGGTCCACGGGGCAATGACTGCCATTATTTCGTGGGCTGAAGGTGTTATTTCATTGGCAGAACCGTCGATTGTGTCAGAAAGTTCGGTGTTGGGTGGCATTGTTGTGTTCGGATTGTTGTTTCTGGACTGCCCTTCCCATAGTACGGATGGCTTGAAAAGCCGTTCCAGGAAGATGTTGGGAGGGACGGCATCGTGCCTTGTGCCGATGCGTGCCAATACGTCCGCCGCCTGGTTATTATCCCGGGCTATATGGTGAAATTCGAGCCCTTCAAACCGAGCTGACATTTTTAGGACGACGTTACGGTAAGCTGCCATTTTTGGATCCTTGGCGTCGAAGTCTCCATTTATTTGGGATATAGCGAGGTTCAAATCCCCGCGCACCTCTAGGCGTTTAATGCCCATGGAGACCGCCTTCCGGAGGCCATGTAGAAGGGCCTCGTATTCGGCTGTGTTGTTGGAGTCCGTGTACATTATCTGGAGTACGTATTGGACTGTGTCTCTGGTTGGGGACGTCAGGACGACGCCAGCCCCCAGTCCGGCCAACATTTTCGAGCCGTCGAAGTGCATAATCCAATTGGAGTATGCGCCGTACTCTTTAGGGAGTTCGGCTTCAGTCCATTCGGCGACGAAGTCAGTCAAAACTTGCGACTTGATAGCTCGCCGTGGTTTATAGGTTATGTCGAATGGGAGGAGCTCGATGGCCCATTTGGCAATCCGGCCCGTTGCGTCGCGGTTGTTTATAATGTCATTAAGAGGTATTTCGGAGGCTACTGTTATCGAACACTCTTGGAAGTAGTGTCGCAGCCTCCGGGATGCCATGAACACCGCGTACGCTATCTTTTGATAATGTGGATACCGGGACTTGCATGGAACTAGGACAATGGACACGTAGTAAACTGATTTTTGAAGAGGAAACTTGTGTCCGTTTGTTTCTCGTTCGACGACGAGCACCGCGCTTACAACTTGATGTGTTGCCGCGATATATAATAACATTGGTTCGCCCAAGTTGGGCGCGGCCAGGACCGGATTTATTGCCAATATGGCTTTGATTTCTTCGAGTCCGGCCGTGGCGGCATCCGTCCACTCGAAGTGTTCGGTGCACCGGAGGAGGCAATAAAGGGGTAATGCCTTTTCTCCTAAACGTGGGATAAAGCGGCTTAGAGCCGCCACGCATCCAGTCAATTTTTGTATTTGCTTGAGGTCTTTTGGGATATCCAATTGTGACAGAGCTCGGATCTTGGCTGGGTTTGCTTCAATTCCTCTACCGGATACAATGAAGCCCAAGAGCTTTCCGGCTGGTACGCCGAAAACGCATTTTTCCGGGTTGAGCTTAATGTCATATGCTCGGAGATTGTCGAATGTGAGCCTCAAGTTGTCTACTAGAGTTTCGACATGCTTGGATTTGACGACCACATCATCTACGTATGCCTCCACTGTTTTGCCGATCTGGTTTGCCAGACATGTCTGAATCATGCGCTGATATGTTGCGCCGGCGTTTTTGAGCCCGAAGGGCATTGTGTTGAAGCAAAATGGGCCGTATGGAGTGATGAATGCCGTTGCGGCTTGGTCTAGCTCTGCCATCTTAATTTGGTGGTAGCCGGAGTATGCATCGAGGAAGCACAATGAATCGTGCCCTGCGGTAGCGTCGATAATTTGATCGATGCGGGGAAGGGGGAAGGGATCCTTTGGGCAAGCCTTGTTAAGGTCCTTGAAATCGACACACAGGCGCCAGGATTTGTCCTTCTTTGGTACCATTACCGAGTTTGCTAGCCAGTCTGGATGTTTTATATCTCTGATGAATCCGGCCTCCAATAGTTTTGCTAGCTCCTCTCCTATTGCCTGTCTCTTGGGTTCAGAAAATCGCCGAAGAGCCTGTTTGACTGGCTTGAATCCTTTTAGGATATTTAGGCTGTGCTCGGCCAGCCGTCGTGGGATTCCTGGCATGTCTGAAGGGTGCCAGGCAAAAATGTCCCAATTTTCCCGTAGGAATTCTTGTAGTGTGGCGTCTACATCAGGGTTTAATTGTGCCCCGATGGAGGTCGTCTTTGTAGGGTCCATTGGATGGACTTGGAATTTGACTATTTCGTCCACTGGCTTAAAAGAGGTGGACTTGGATCTTTTATCGAGTATCACATCGTCCCTGTTCACCGTGGAGCGCAGCGCGGTGAGTTCCTCAGCCGCTAGGGCTTCAGATAGTGCCTCTAGGGCTAGTGCAGCTGTCTTATTTTCAGTGCGGAGTGCTATGTCCGGATCACTGGCAAGGATGATGATTCCGTTGGGCCCGGGCATTTTGAGCTTCATGTACCCATAATGGGGTATAGCTTGAAAAATTGTGAATGCCTCTCGCCCTAATAAAGCGTGATATCCGCTGCTGAACGGGGCCACTTGGAACGTGACCTCCTCGGACCTGTAATTGTCCGGAGAACCGAACACCACATCCAGTGTGATTTTTCCTATGCAGCATGCTTCCCGACTAGGGATTATTCCTCTAAAGGTTGTGCTGCTTCGCTCAATGCGGCTCCGGTCCATTTCCATTTTTGAAGGGTTTCCTCATAAATGAGGTTTAATCCGCTGCCGCCGTCCATGAGTACCTTAGTAAGGCGAAAGCCGTCCACTATTGGGCTGAGGACCAATGCGGCTGGTGCTCGGGCTGTTCGGAATTTAGGTTCATCACTGGCGTTGAAGGTAAGAGCCGTGTCACTCCATGGATTTATTGTTGCTACTTGGTAGACTTTGGCAAGGCTGCGGAGTGTTCGTTTCCGCATATTATTTGATGCGAAAGTCTCGAAGACTGTTGATACCGTACTGGTATTGCTGGGCTGGTTCTCTGGAGCTAGAAGCTCTTCGCCACTTTTGGCCACCTGCCGTAGTATCCAACATGCTCGAAGGCTATAAGTTGGAGTGGCGCCCTCTGTACTATGAATTTTACAGGGTCCATTGAGCCATCCCTCCAGTACGGTTCCGTGCCCTTTAGGGTTTTTTTGCTTTTTGGTATTTAACCCGGGTGCCTGGCGATGATGCACCCTTTTATTTCGGACTAGGGTTGTATTCAGAGCCGGATTATCCCAAAATTTGGTTTCGATTTTCCAGGCGCTCTCCATCGCACAGTACTTTCGTACTATGGACGCTAAGTCGGCAAAGCGTGTAATTTCACGACGGCTTATGGCGTTTATGATTCCCTTGTCCGTGCAATTATTGCAGAAAATTGAAATTGCGTCTTCCTCACGGCAGTCCTTTATCCTGTCCATAACCAGGAGGAATCTGGCCCAGTAATGGTGTACTGTTTCAGTGGGATCTTGCCGGATTCGGGATAGATCGCTTATGTTTGGGTGGGCGGGTGGAATTAAATTCGGAACCCCGTCCAATCTAAGACTCAAGGGCCAAAAAGTTTCTGAACTTGGAAGCTTGGGTTTTTGGATATTGTCCAATGAATCTCGCCCGCTGCCTGACTTTAGGTTCAGGACTTGATCGATGTCCGTCCCTCCACGGAAATCCGGCATGGAGGGGTCAGGAATCCGGACATAACTAGTCCTTAATATATAAGAAGAGTCGCCGTACTGTTCCTCCACCACAGCGACGTGGTGGGTAGCCTGGGGAGAGTTGATCTTTCTCAGATCGGTTTTAGGCCCGATCTGATCGTAGTCTGTAGCGACTCCCAGGGCGGCGATGCGATCCAAGAGCTCGTTTAAGGAGGAGAGCTCCATCGGTTCTAGCTACTCGGCAAGTTCCGAGTTGACGTGAAGATTGCTTTGGATGACCCGAGAAGTCATCGTCGGCGCGGCGGCCGAACAGGCGGTCATAAGAAAACCGCCTAGCCGGAGAGTTTGGCCAATGGCCAAAGCTCTTTTAGCAACGGTGCCGTCTTTAAATACGGGACGAGGCATCCTTCCTGATGGCGACGGCACAGAGGAACTCAATGAAAGCACCAATGTCGGTGTCAAAACCGGCGGATCTCGGGTAGGGGGTCCCGAACTGTGCGTCTAGGCGGATGGTAACAGGAGACAAGGGACATGATGTTTTTACCCAGGTTCGGGCCCTCTCGGTGGAGGTAAAACCCTACTCCTGCTTGATTAATATTGATGATATGGGTAGTACAAGAGTAGATCTACCACGAGATCAGAGAGGCTAAACCCTAGAAGCTAGCCTATGGTATGTTTGTTGTTCGTCCTACGGACTAAAACCCTCCGGTTTATATAGACACGGGAGAGGGCTAGGGTTACACAGAGTCGGTTACAATGGTAGGAGATCTACATATCCGTATCGCCAAGCTTGCCTTCCACGCCAAGGAAAGTCCCATCCGGACACGGGACGGAGTCTTCAATCTTGTATCTTCATAGTCTTGGAGTCCGGCCGACGGTGATAGTTCGGCTATCCGGACACCCCCTAGTCCAGGACTCCCTCAAGTGGCAAGAGCCTAAGCTTGGGGATGCCCAAGGCGCCCCAAGGTAAAATTAAAGGACAACCAAGAGCCTAAGCTTGGGGATTCCCCAGAAGGCATACCCTCTTTCGTCTTTGTTTATCGGTAACTTTACTTGAGGCTTTATTTTTATTCACCACATGATATGTGTTTTGATTGGAGCGTCTTGTATGATATGAGTCTTTATTTTTTAGTTTGCCACAATCATCCTTTCTGTACAAACCTTTTGAGAGGGACACACATGAATCGTGATCTATTAGAATATGCTCTATGTGCTTCACTTATATCTTTTGAGCTAGGCAATTTTGCTCTAGTGCTTCACTTATATCTTTTTAGAGCACGGTGGTGGCTTTATTTTGTAGAAATTGTTGAACTCTCATGCTTCACTTATATTATTTTGAGAATCTTTATAAACAGCATGGTAATTTGCTTTGGTTATGAATTTAGTCCTAATATGATAGGCATCCAAGAGGGGTATAATAAAAACTTTCATATAAAGTGCATTGAATACTACGGGAAGTTTGATTCCTTATGATTGTTTTGAGATATAGAGATGGTGATATTAAAGTCATGCTAGTGGGTAATTGTGAATTGGAGAAATACTTGTGTTAAAGTTTGTGATTCCAGTAGCATGCACGTATGGTGAACCGTTATGTGATGAAGGCGGAGCATAATTTATTTATTGATTGTCTTCCTTATGAGTGGCGGTCGGGGACGAGTGATGGTCTTTTCCTACCAATCTATCCTCCTAGGAGCATGTGCATAGTACTTGGTTTTGATGACTAATAGATTTTTGCAATAAGTATGTGAGTTCTTTATGACTAATGTTGAGTCCATGGATTATACGCACTCTCACCCTTCCACCATTGCTAGCCTCTCTAGTGCCGCGCAACTTTCACCGGTACCATATACCCACCATATACCTTCCTCAAAACAGCCATCATACCTATCTACTATGGCATTTCCATAGCCATTCTGAGATATATTGCCATGCAACTTTCCACCGTTCCGTTTTATTATGACACATTCCATCATTGTCATATTGCTTTGCATGATCATGTAGTTCACATCGTATTTGTGGCAAAGCCAACTTTCATAATTCTTTCTTACATGTCACTCTTGAGTCATTACACATCCCGGTACATCACTGGAGGCATTCATATAGAGTCATATTTTGTTCTAAGTATCGAGTTGTAATTCTTGAGTTGTAAGTAAATAAAAGTGTGATGATCATCATTATTAGAGCATTGTCCCATGTGAGGAAAGGATGATGGAAGCTATGATTCCCCCACAAGTCGGGATGAGTCTCCAGACTTTACAAAATAATAAAAGAGGCCAAAGAAGCCCACCCAAAAAATGAGAGAGAAAGAGAGAAGGAGTAATGTTACTATCCTTTTTCCACACTTGTGCTTCAAAGTAGCACCATGATCTTCATGATAGAGAGTCTCCTATGTTGTCACTTTCATATACTAGTGGGAATTTTTCATTATAGAACTTGGCTTGTATATTCCAACGATGGGCTTCCTCAAATTGCCATAGGTCTTCATGAGCAAGCAAGTCGGATGCACACCCACTTAGTTTTCTTTTGAGCTTTCATAAACTTGTAGCTCTAGTGCATCTGTTGCATGGCAATCCCTACTCACTCACATTGATATCTATTAATGGGAATCTCCATAGCCCGTTGATACACCTAGTTGATGTGAGACTATCTCCCTCTTTTTTGTCGTATCCGCAACCACCATATTCTATTCCACTTATAGTGCTATGTCCATGACTCACTCTCATGTATTGCGTGGAAGTTGAAAAGGTTTGGGAACACCAAAAGTATGAAACAATTGCTTGGCTTGTCATCGAGGTTGTGCATGATTTGAATATTTTATGTGATGAAGATGGAGCATAGCCAGACTATATGATTTTGTAAGGATAAGCTTTCTTTGGCCATGTTAGAGAAGACATAATTGCCTTGTTAGTATGCTTGAAGTATTATTGTTCTTATGTCAATATAAACTTTTATTTTGAATCTTATGGATCCAAACATTCATGCCACAATAAAGAAAATTACATGGATAAATATGTTAGGTAGCATTTCACATTAATTTTTTTGTTTTTATCACCTACTCAAGGACGAGCAGGAATTAAGCTTGGGGATGCTTGATACGTCTCCAATGTATCTATAATTTTTTATTGTTCCATGCTATTATATTATCTGTTTTGGATGTTTTATATGCATTAATATGCTATTTTAATTATTTTTGGGACTAACATATTAACCTAGAGCCTTGTGCCAGTTTCTGCTTTTCCTTATTTTTTAGCTTCGCGGAAAGGAATATCAAACGGAGTCCAAACAAAATAAAACCTTCGCGATGGTTTTTCATGGACCAGAAGACACCTAGGAGACTTGGAGATCAAGTCAGAAGAGCCACGAGGCGGCCACAAGGGTGGAGGGCGCGCCCCCCTACCTTGTGGGCCCCTCGTGACTCCCCTAACCTAATTCTGTCTCCTATACATTCACATATATTCCCAAACCACTAGAAGCATCCACGAAAACACTTTTCCACCTCCGCAACCTTCTTTTCCCATGAGATCCCATCTTGGGGCCTTTTTCGGCATCCTGTTGGAGGGGGATTCGATCATGGAGGGCATCTACATCAACTCTATTGCCCTTCCGATGAAGCGTGAGTAGTTTACCTCAAACCTACGGGTCTATAGATAGTAGCTAGATGGCTTCTTCTCTCTCTTTGATTCTCAATACCATGTTCTCCTCGATGTTCCTGGAGATTCCGATGTATCTTCTTTTGCGGTGTGTTTGTCGAGATCCGATGAATTATGGATTTATGATTAGCTTATCTATGAATATTATTTGAATCTTCTCTGAATTCTTTATGCATGATTTGATATCTTTGTAATTCTCTTCGAACTATCGGTTTAGTTTGGCCAACTAGATTGGTTTTTCTTGCAATGGGAGAAGTGCTTAGCTTTGTTCAATCTTGTGGTGTCTTCACCCAGTGACACCAGGGGTAGCGAGGCACGTATTGTATTGTTGCCATCGAGGATAAAAAGATGGGGTTTACATCATATTGCATGAGGTTATTCCTCTACATCATGTCATCTTACTTAAAGCGTTACTCTGTTCTTCATGAACTTAATACTCTAGATGCAGGCAGGAGTCAGTCGATATGTGGAGTAATAGTAGTAGATGCAGGCAGGAGTAGGTCTACCTGACACAGACGTGATGCCTATATTTCATAATCATTGCCTTAGATATCGTCATAACTTTGCGCTTTTCTATCAATTGCACGACAGTAGTTTGTTCACCCACCGTATTATTTGCTATCTTGAGAGAAGCCTCTAGAGAAACCTATGGCCCCCGGGTCTATTTTCCATCATATAAATTTCCGATCTACTATTTTGCAATCTTTTACTTTCCGATCTATAAACCAAAAACCCCAAAAATATTTACTTTATCTTTTGTTTAGCTTTATCTATCTCTATCAGATCTCACTTTTGCAAGTGACCGTGAATGGATTGACAACCCCTTTATCACGTTGAGTGCAAGTGTTTGATTGTTTGTGCAGGTATTGGTGATTTGTGCATTGTCTCCTACTGGATTGATATCTTGGTTCTCTAACTAAGGGAAATACTTATCTCTACTTTGTTGCATCACCCTTTCCTCTTCAAGGGAAAAACCAAGGCAAGCTCAAGAAGTAGCAGACGACGATGAGGAGCCGTCGCAGAGGTAGTGCATAATGCTCCCGCGCGCCTTGGGCAGGGGCGACGACGACGAACGATGCTCCTCCTTGACAATGCGGAGAGGTAGTGGCGACATGCGCTCCACCTTTACGATGCGTCAGGCCGGTGGCGAGAGCCGCTCTTCCTTGACGATGCGTCAGGACGGCAGCGAGAGGCGCTCTTCCTTCACGTGGCATCCAATTTGGACACCGCTACTGGGCGACAACGGAGAGCGTGGACGAGATGTCGGCTCCGACTTCACGGGGAGGAGCGCCCCCAGTAGCGGAGCCGGGTGTTGGTGTGGGCAACTGAGCAACGGAGCATCAGCTTCATCTGCTCCTCAAACTCCGCGTTGGTGCCGGGTAGACCTGGCCCGGCACCGCTGGCATGTGATGTCTACTAAGCAACCTTCTCCTTGTAGACGTTGTTGGGCCTCCAAGTGCAGAGGTTTGTAGGACATTAGCAAATTTCCCTCAAGTGGATGACCTAAGGTTTATCAATCCGTGGGAGGCGTAGGATGAAGATGGTCTCTCTCAAGCAACCCTGCAACCAAATAACAAAGAGTCTCTTGTGTCCCCAACACACCCAATACAATGGTAAATTGTATAGGTGCACTAGTTCGGTGAAGCGATGGTGATACAAGTGCAATACGGATGGTAGATATACGTTTTTGTAATATGAAATTATAAAAACAGCAAGGTAACAAGTGATAAAAGTGAGCGTAAACGGTATTACAATGCTAGGAAACAATGCCTAGGGTTCATACTTTCATTAGTGCAAGTTCTCTCAACAATAATAACATAACTGGATCATATAACTATCCCTCAACATGCAACATAGAGTCACTCCAAAGTCACTAATAGCGGAGAACAAACGAAGAGATTATGGTAGGGTACGAAACCACCACAAAGTTATGCTTTCTGATTGATCTATTCAAGAGTCTATAGTAAAATAATACGAAGCTATTCTTTCCTTCGATCTATCATGGAGTTCGTACTAGAATAACACCTTAAGACACAAATCAACCAAAACCCTAATGTCACCTAGATACTCCAATGTCACCTCAAGTATCCGTGGGCATGATTATACGATATGCATCACACAATCTCAGATTCATCTATTCAACCAACACAAAGTACTTCAAAGAGTGCCCCAAAGTTTCTACCGGAGAGTCAAGACGAAAACGTGTGCCAACCCCTATGCATAAGTTCACAAGGTCACTGAACCCGCAAGTTGATCACCAAAACATACATCAAGTAGATCACGTGATATCCCATTGTCACCACAGATAAGCACATGCAAGACATACATCAAGTGTTCTCAAAATCCTTAAAGACTCAATCCAATAAGATAACTTCAAAGGGAAAACTCAATCCATTACAAGAGAGTAGAGGGGAGAAACATCATAAGATCCAACTATAATAGCAAAGCTCGCGGTACATCAAGATCGTGCCAAATCAAGAACACGAGAGAGAGAGAGAGAGATCAAACACATAGCTACTGGTACGTACCCTCAGCCCCGAGGGTGAACTACTCCCTCCTCATCATGGAGAGCGCCGGGATGATGAAGATGGCCACCGGTGAGGGATCCCCCCTCCGGCAGGGTGCCGGAACAGGGTCCAGATTGGTTTTTGGTGGCTACAGAGGCTTGCGCCATCGGAACTCCCGATCTATGGTGCTCATGGATGTTTTCGGGGTATATGGATAGGTGAAAGAAGTCGGTCAGGGGAGCCATGAGGGGCCCACGAGGGTGGGGGCGCGCCCTGGAACCTCGTGGCTCCTTCGAAGCTTCCCTGGCATCTACTCCAAGTCTCCTGGATTGCTTCCGTTCCAAAAAGATCTCTCCCGAAGGTTTCATTCTGTTTGGACTCCGTTTGATATTCTTTTTCTTCGAAACACTGAAATAGGCAAAAAAAACAGCAATTCGGGCTGGGCCTCCGGTTAGTAGGTTAGTCCCAAAAATGATATAAAAGTGTATAGCAAAGCCCATAAACATCCAAAACGGGTAATATAATAGCATGGAACAATCAAAAATTATAGACACGTTGGAGACGTATCAAGCATCCCCAAGCTTAATTCCTGCTCCTCCTCGAGTAGGTAAATGATAAAAACAGAATTTTTGATGTGGAATGCTACCTAGCATATTTCTCAATGTAATTTTCTTTATTGTGGCATGAATATTCAGGTCCAAATGATTCAAGATAAAAGTTCATATTAACATAAAAATAGTAATACTTCAAGCATACTAACAAAGTAATCATGTCTTATCAAAATAGCATAGCCAAAGAAAGCTTATCCCTACAAAATCATATTGTTAGGCTATGCTTCATTTTCGTCACACAAAATACTCCCATCATGCACAACCCTGGTTTCAGCCAAGCAATTGGTTCATACTTGTTAACACGCTTCAGCTTTTTTAACTCTCACGCAATACATGAGCGTAAGCCATGGATATAGCACTATGGGTGGAATAGAATATGATGATGGAGGTTGTGTGGAGAAGACAAAAAAGGAGAAAGTCTCACATTGACGAGGCTAATCAACGGGCTAGGGAGATGCCCATCAATTGATGTCGACATGAGGAGTAGGGATTGCCATGCAACAGATGCACTAGAGCTATAAATGTATGAAAGCTCAACAAAAGAAACTAAGTGGTGTGCATCCAAATTGCTTGCTCATGAAGACCTAGGGCATTTTGAGGAAGCCCATTATCGGAATATACAAGCCAAGTTCTATAATGAAAAATTCCCACTAGTATATGAAAGTGACAAAATAAGAGACTCTCTATCATAAAGATCATGGTGCTACTTTGAAGCACAAGTGTGGAAAAGGATAGTAACATTGTCCCCCCCTTTTTTGTTTGGCCTTTCTTTTTTTTATTTGGCCTTTTTAAGGGACAATGCTCTAATAATGATGATCATCACACTTCTATTTATTTACAACTCAGGGATTACAACTCGATACTAGAACAAAATATGATTCTATATGAGTGCCTCCGGCGGTGTACTGGGATGGGAAATGAATCAAGAGTGACATGTATGAAAAATTATGCATGGTGGCTTTGCCACAAATACGATGTCAACTACATGATCATGCAAAAGCAATATGACAATGATGAAACGTGTCATAATAAACGGAACGGTGGAAAGTTGCATGGCAATATATATCAGAATGGCTATGGAACTGCCATAATAGGTAGGTATGGTGGCTGTTTTGAGGAAGATATAAGGAGGCTTATGTGTGATAGAGCGTATCGTATCACGGTGTTTGGATACACCGGCGAAGTTTGAACCAACTCTCAAGGTGAGAAAGGGCAATGCGCGGTACCGTAGAGGCTAGCAATGATGGAAGGGTAAGAGTGTCTATAATCCATGGACTCACATTAGTCATTAAGAACTCATATACTTATTGCAAAAGTTTATTAGCCCTCGAAGCAAAGTACTACTACGCATGCTCCTAGGGGAAGGGTTGGTAGGAGTTAACCATCGCGCAATCCCGACCTCCACACATAAGGAAGGCAATTAAAAGAACACCCCATGCAACAAATTTGTCACACAATGTTTACCATACGTGCATGCTACGGGACTTGCCAACTTTAACACAAGTATTTCTCAATTTCATAATTACCCAACTAGCATGACTCTAACATTACCACCTTTATATCTCAAAACAACTATCAAGTATCAAATTTATCATAGTATTCAGTGCACTTTCTATGATAGTTTTTATTGCCAAAGAAAATTACCATGTTGTTCTAAAAGACTCTCAAAATAATATAAGTGAAGCTTGAGAGTTCATCTATTTCTTCAAAATAAAACCACCACCGTGCTCTAAAAAGATATAAGTGAAGCACTAGAGCAAACGACAAACTACACCAAAAGATATAAGTGAAGATCAATGATTTGTCGAATAATTATGCAACTACGTGAGGACTCTCTAACATTTAAGAATTTCAGATCTTGGTATTTTATTCAAACAGCAAGCAAAACAAAATAAAACAAAATGATGCTCCAAGCAAAACACATATCATGTGGTGAATAAAAATATAGCTCCAAGTAAAGTTACCGATGAACGAAGACGAAAGAGGGGATGCCATCCGGGGCATCCCTAGGCTTAGGCTCTTGGTTGTCCTTGAATATTACCTTTGGGTGCCTTGGGCATCCCAAGCTTAGGCTCTTGCCACTCCTTATTCCATAGTCTATCGAATCTTTACCCAAAACTTGAAAACTTCACAACACAAAACTCAACAGAAAACTCGTAAGCTCCGTTAGTATAAGAAAATAAATCACCACTTAGGTACTATTATGAACTCATTCTAAATTCATATTGGTGTAATATCTACTGTATTACAACTTCTCTATGGTTCATACCCTCCGATACTACTCATAGATTCATCAAAATAAGCAAACAACACATAGAAAACAGAATCTGTCAAAAATAGAACAGTCTGTATTAATCTGTATCATTCAAATACTTCTAAAACTCCAAAAATTCTGAAATAAATTGGTGGACCTTAGGAATTTTTCTATTAATCATATGCAAAAAGAATCAACCTAAAAGCACTCTCCAGTAAAAAATGGCAGCTAATCTCGTGAGCGCAAAAGTTCCTATTTTTTTACAGCAAGATCGCATAGACTTCACCCAAGTCTTCCCAAAGATTATACTTGGCACAAACACTAATTAAAAAATAAAACCACATCTAAACAGAGGCTAGATTAATTATTTATTACTAAACAGGAGCAAAAGCAAAGGACAAAAGTAAAATTGGGTTGCCCCCAACAAGCGCTATCGTTTAACGCCACTAGCTAGGCATGATGATTTCAATGATGCTCACATAAAATATAAGAATTGAAACATAAAGAGAGCATCATGAAGAATATGACTAACACATTTAAGTCTAACCCACTTCCTATGCATAGGGATTTTGTGACCAAACAACTTATGGGGACAATGATCAACTAGCATAGGAAGGTAAAACAAGCATAACTTCAAAACTTTAAGCACATAGAGAGGAAACTTGATATTATTGCAATTCCTACAAGCATATATTCCTCCCTCATAATAATTTTCATTAGCATCATGAATGAATTCAACAATATAACCAGCACATAGAGCATTATTTTCATGATCTACAAGCATAGAAATTTTATTACTCTCCACATAAGCAAAATTCTTCTCATGAATAGTAGTGGGAGCAAACTCAACAAAATAACTATCATGTGAGGCATAATCCAATTGAAGATTAAAATAAAGATGACAAGTTTCATGGTTATCTTTATTCTTTATAGCATACGTGTCAAAATAATAATCGTCATAAATAGGAGGCATGCTATCATCATAATAAATTTGCTCATCAAAATTTGGGGGACTAAACATATCATCTTCATCAAATATAGCATCCCCAAGCTTGTGGCTTTGAATATCATTAGCATCATGGGTATTCAAAGAATTCATACTAACAACATTGCAATCATGCTCATCATTCACATATTTTATGCCAAGCATTCTATGTAATTCTTCTTCTAGTACTTGAGCACAATTTTCCTTCCCATCATTTTCATGAAAGACATTAAAAAGATGAAGCATATGAGGAACCCTCAATTCCATTTTTTTTGTAGTTTTCTTTTATAGACTAAACTAGTGATAAAACAAGAAACTAAAAGATTCAATTGCAAGATCTAAAGATATACCTTCAAGCACTCACCTCCCCGGCAACGGCGCCAGAAAATAGCCTGATGTCTACTACGCAACCTCCTCCTTGTAGACGTTGTTGGGCCTCCAAGTGCAGAGGTTTATAGGACAGTAGCAAATTTCCCTCAAGTGGATGACCTAAGGTTTATCAATCCGTGGGAGACGTAGGATGAAGATGGTCTCTCTCAAGCAACCCTGCAACCAAACAACAAAGAGTCTCTTATGTCCCCAACACACCCAATACAATGGTAAATTGTATAGGTGCACTAGTTCGGCGAAGAGATGGTGATACAAGTGCAATATGGATGGTAGATATACGTTTTCGTAATATGAAATTATAAAAAGAGCAAGGTAACAAGTGCTAAAAGTGAGCGTAAACAGTATTGCAATGCTAGGAAACAAGGCCTAGGGTTCATACTTTCACTAGTGCAAGTTCTCTCAACAATAAAAACATAACTGGATCATATAACTATCCCTCAACATGCAACAAAGAGTCACTCCAAAGTCACTAATAGCGGAGAACAAACGAAGATATTATGGTAGGGTATGAAACCACCTCAAAGTTATGCTTTCTGATCGATCTATTCAAGAGCCCGTAGTAAAATAACACGAAGCCACTCTTTCCGTTCGATCTATCATAGAGTTTGTACTAGAATAACACCTTAAGACACAAATCAACCAAAACCCTAATGTCACCTAGATACTCCAATGTCACCCCAAGTATCCGTGGGCATGATTATACGATATGCATCACACAATCTCAGATTTATCTATTCAACCAACACAAAGTACTTCAAAGAGTGCCCCAAAGTTTCTATCGGAAAGTCAAGACGAAAACGTGTGCCAACCCCTATGCATAAGTTCACAAGGTCACTGGACCCGCAAGTTGATCACCAAAACATACAACAAGTAGATCACGTGATATCCCATTGTCACCACAGATAAGTACATGCAAGACATACATCAAGGTTCTCAAATCCTTAAAGACTCAATCCGATAAGATAACTTTAAAGGGAAAACTCAATCCATTACAAGAGAGTAGAGGGGGAGAAACATCATAAGATCCAACTATAATAGCAAAGCTCACGGTACATCAAGATCGTTCCAAATCAAGAACACGAGAGAGAGAGAGGGAGAGAGATCAAACACATAGCTACTGGTACATACCCTCAGCCCCGAGGGTGAACTACTCCCTCTGCGTCATGGAGAGCGCCGGGTGATGAAGATGGCCACCGGTGAGGGATCCCCCCCTCCGGCAGGATGCCGGAACAGGGTCCCGATTGGTTTTTGGTGGCTACAAAGGCTTGCGCGGCGGAAATCCCGATCTATGGTGCTCCTGGATGTTTTCGGGGTATATGGACATATATAGGTGAAAGAAGTCGGTCAGGAGAGCCACGAGGGGCCCACGAGGGTGGGGGCGCGCCCTGAACCCTCGTGGCTCCCTCGAAGCTTCCCTGACGTCTACTCCGAGTCTCCTGGATTGCTTCCGTTCCAAAAAGATCTCTTCCGAAGGTTTCATTCCGTTTGGACTCCGTTTGATATTCCTTTTCTTTGAAACACTGAAATAGGCAAAAAAACAACAATTCGGGCTGGGTCTCCGGTTAGTAGGTTAGTCCCAAAAATGATATAAAAGTGTATAGTAAAGCCCATAAACATCCAAAACGGGTAATATAATAGCATGGAACAATAAAAAATTATAGATACGTTGGAGACATATCAGCGTGGACTGCGGCGGCGACTGCTGGTCCTCCTTGCCCCCACAGGAGACGACGATCTGCTCTCGCGTTGAGTCGCCGCTAGCCGACGAGGACGACAGCGTCCCCACGAGTCGCCAGATCCTGCCCAGAACTGCCTGCCAGCACCGACGCCCATGACTTGCCCAGCGCTGAAGATGTGGAGGAGGGTGCGACGAGGAGGAAGAGGAAGAGGAAGGAGGAGGATGCTATGTGGACGGCACCGGAGCGCGGCTTAAATAGCCGCGGCTAGGCCACGCGAAGGGCCGGTCAGCCGCTACAATGCAGCGCAGCGGCCGGAGTTGGTTCCTCGGGAACCTGCTCCGCATTGAAGCGGGAGCTGCCGAAAGGTCACATCGGTCTGCGCCGCCTTCCCTCCCTCTGGTAACATGGCGACATCAATGCCGGCTTCCGCGTGATGTGGGTCGACATGAGTGCGGCGTGGTAAGCAACACATGCATTGGAAGGAAAGCGCGGGGGAGGGGGCATGTGACGAGTTTCTGGTGGGCCAGTGCGGTCAAAAGCGGGCTTGGAAGCGGCCCGGACTCCCACAAACCACTCCCAAATTTGTCTGTAGTTTGCGAGAGAAATCACATCCAAATTGTCTCGCGGACCGATACAGATCGGCGTTGGATGACTTTCGTGGTCCCGACAGGATCCGGCTTGCCTACTCCCTCCCTATGCTCCCATCTGTGCTCCTACCTCATCCTACGGTTGTCTTTTTCCCTTTTTCCTTTCTAATATAATCATCTCCCCCCTGATTTAAGGGGGTGGGGCCGGGCCTTATTTTGTTCCAATTAAATCAAGCCATGTATGCGGGAGCACGAATGGGCACACGCGCGGGGAGCGGGCAAGTCTCGTCCGTCCCGACAACGCGGTCAGCACAATTACAGGAGACTTACGGATCTGACTTGAAGATACCCTAAAAATATAGCTGGCCAAAGCTAACCAAGCCGTCCCGTGAGCGCGTCGGCACGGCCCGTCATGGAGAGGCACGACACAGGCTAAACGGGCCGGGTCCGGAACGTGGT
>NC_041393.1:244826772-244845608 GCF_002162155.2 Triticum dicoccoides
ACGTTGAGACGCCCCCGGAATATCAGCCGGAAGCTTTTCACGCGGAGGGAAAATCGAGAACCCTAAAGCCGCCGCCCACACATCCCAAGGAATAAAACCTCAAGGCCGCGGCTGACATCCCTCCCTAGCTTACACCTAGCCGCCGCCGCCGACGACGAAATCCACCCAAGCCGCCGAGCTCGTCTCGCCGTCGTCGCGCTCTAGGCTTTTGGGATGGAGGCCGAGACGGCGGCGAAGAGGGCGCGGGAGAACGAGGGCGCTGCGGCGGCGGACGGAGCCGGGGAGCAGGCGGGGATCTCCGCCGTCATCCCCGGATGGTTCTCCGAGATCAGCCCCATGTGGCCCGGCGAGGCGCACTCGCTCAAGGTGGAGAAGGTCCTGTTCCAAGGCAAGTCGGACTACCAAGACGTGCTGGTTTTCCAGTCCTCCACCTACGGGAAGGTGCTCGTCCTGGATGGGGTGATCCAGGTGACCGAGAGGGACGAGTGCGCCTACCAGGAGATGATCACCCACCTCCCTCTCTGCTCAATCAAAGACCCCAAGAAGGTCCTGGTCATCGGGGGCGGAGACGGCGGCGTTCTGCGGGAGGTCTCACGGCACTCCTCGGTGGAGCAGATCGACATCTGCGAGATCGACAAGATGGTGGTCGATGTGTCGAAGCAGTTCTTCCCTCACCTGGCCCTCGGGTTCGAGGACCCTCGCGTGTCCCTGCACATCGGCGACGGCGTCGCCTTCCTGAAGAATGCTCCAGAGGGCACCTATGATGCAGTGATCGTCGATTCCTCCGACCCAGTAGGCCCTGCCCAGGAGCTGTTCGAGAAGCCGTTCTTCGAGTCCGTCTCCAGGGCTCTGCGTCCGGGCGGGGTCGTCTGCACCCAGGCGGAGAGCATATGGCTGCACATGCACATCATAGAGGACATTGTCACCAACTGTCGCCAGGTTTTCAAAGGCTCGGTGAACTACGCATGGACTACGGTGCCCACATACCCAAGGTACGCACAACTGATCCTTCCTGTCTATGTGACCGAAGTCGGTTTTCCTTTCTTTAGCCACCGAGTTTATGATTCAGCTTATGATTCTTGGTTGTTGTTGCAGCGGAGTGATAGGTTTCATGCTCTGCTCCACGGAGGGACCTAGTGTTGATTTCCAGCATCCCGTCTTCAGCATCGAGGAGGACGAATACTCCACAAAATCAAAGGGGCCGCTCAAGTTCTACAATTCCGAGTTCCACACCGCATCGTTTTGTTTGCCATCATTTGCGAGGAGGGTCATTGAGGCCAAGGCTAACTAGATTCTTATGAAGATGGTCACTGAAACCAAGGCCAACTAGAAGAGCTGGTTTGGTTTCAATTTCAACACTGGGAGAAATCTGTCTTTGCGTAGACAGAGGAAAAGCCCCCTTTTTTATTAACTTGCAATAAGCCCACATGGAAATTATTGGTACCTGTGATTCTGTCTGCTGTATGTCTCAGCTTGTATTTCCTGGCTACCTGGTGGTATGAGAACCTTCTGAATTTAGTCTTTTGCCCTGCAGTTTTCCTTTCTTATCTTATGCTTCCTCTGTATCAAAATGTAAGACATGTTTTTACTGCGTTTAGGGGGGCAGGGGCGACAGTTCCTGTCATGGCAGTTCGTTCGGATTTTTGGAATAAGACCCTGCCTTGTGGACAGAACACGATTGGATTAAATTGGTTACATTTTTGGAATAAGACCCTGCCTTGTGGACACAACACGGTTGGATTTTTGTATCAGAGGAAGACTTGTTAATTATATATGCTTGTGTGATGTCTTGATAAGATATCCCCTACTGTTACATCAAAAAACATAAATAAGAGTGCTAAATTGGTTACATTTTTGGAATAAGACCCTGCCTTGTGGACACAACACGGTTGGATTTTTGTATCAGAGGAAGACTAAGTTAATTATATATGCTTGTGTGATGTCTTAATAAGATATCCCCAACTACTGTTACATCAAAAAACATAAATAAGAGTGCTATAGGAGTACATGGTTGTTGGGGTTGGGGTTGGGGTGGGTGGGGTGAAGCATTTCCTAACATATGATGAACAACCTGAAATGACATTTTGTACTCTCAGCGAGCATTCAATATTTGATGAATACACTAGGCAGGTTAATTGTTACTTCCTCCGTTCATAATATAAGACGTTTTTGCAGTTCAACAGAGGTAGAACAAGTTACAGTACATCTTAAGTAAATAGCGATAACTGTGGCACACACAAACGTACGCAACCTACAACATATGAACTAACAGGTACAGTCCATATCACTAGCAGTACAACACATTCTAAACCAAGATGGATCCAGTGAAACCATCCGGTCCATCAATCCGTGTTCATCATGCCTATATTGCTAATCAGTTGATCTACAAATAACATCTAAATTCAGCCAAAAAGGCGAATCTGTACCATTCGTCCTACTTTTTCATCTTCTTTCTGAGCTATGCCACTCCGAGCTAGGGATAGAGATCGACCCAAGGTTAAGGTGGGGTTTGTGAGGTAAGTGCCTTAAGGATTATCATTTGTATGGCGCTCAATCTTTTTCCTCTCAGTGAACTTGTTGTCCATGCCAAACTCTTCTGCAAACGTCTCAATGTCAGATGCAATTTCAGAGCAACCCTTTCGGCTGACAAAATGCGGGGGTTCTGTGCCGCATCGCTCAAGCCCCATAGAACTGCCAATCTGGCTGTGTAAGTCCTCCATGTCTTCTGCACCCACAGCTTGCCTTTTCGTACCCATCTCAAGGTCCACGCTCATCTTCGGCGGGCTTAGGACCCGCCCCATGCTAAGCGTTGAGGCGAAGGCTGCAGAATCCTCGTTAGTTTAGCCCTGAAATTGTTTCTGGAGCTGGGAATCCTTGAGCATAGGATCTCGATGAAATTTTGGACCAGCCCACGGTTGTAAGGATTGCTTCTTCTATCGTAGCGGTACCGGAAGTTCTCATAAGTAGTCTGCAATAATTATTCCTGGAATTAGCATTGCACATAAACTGCAAAGAGAACCAACTGTTACTACATCTACTGGACAAAAACCTGACCTGATTGGTGGAAATCAAGTAGAGGTGGAATGAGGTCAATCCTCCGACAAACCACACAGCAACAAATGTGTATAACATGAGAATGGCAGAGATGGGCGACTTCAAGATAGCTCTACCAAATGTGCACTCATGGGTGTCCATTATTTTCCCGATGTTGACCCAGCAGAATGTGAACACGTATATGCATAGCACAGTTGCTGAAGATACAAACATAAGGAAGAAGCGGTAGTTTCTCTGCAGGAAAGGAAAATCCAAAGGCATAATGAGTAAAATGTATGGTAATTATTTATTATGGTGCATATATGTCCCCTTCAACATTAAGAGAAAACATATATTTAATTACACGTGTCCCCATTCTTCTTTTTGTCCAATTTCTTTAACATAATTTAGACTTAGCATGACTACTGCTGCCTCAGCAATCCAGAAAATCTTATACAGAAGTAAAACCCTCAACAGAAAGTAATTACTCATGTTTTTTTTCTAATAGAAATCCTTATGTGATTGATGATCTTGCTAACACAAAAATAATGCATACCTTTCCAATACACTGCCCTACCCAAGGACAGTGGTGATCAAAACGTTCGACACAGTTATTGCAGATTGAGCAATGGGAGCACCTTGGTGGACGATAAAGCATACATGTATGGCAATATTTGACCTTAACTAAAACACCATTGACAAGAACATCCTTGGTGAGTGGTAAACCAGCTGAGCCATGTTGACCACCTGGCCAATCTGATAAGTTGGAGGATTCACCAATGTTTTCTGGTTCCGGAGGATGAGAATTACGCGGAACAATTCCAGGATCACGTCCAGACGTGAGAAGCAGAAGAATGAGAATCTGCATAACAGAAACAATAATTGATTAGTAATCTTGTCAAGCTACAGTTACAAAATTGCGGACACGACATCACCTCTGGTTCAATACATAAAAACACAATGGCTACCAACATTCTCTGCTAAGGAACTGTGGCATAACTTGACATGGTAGAAGCCAATGCAAAGAATTTCAGTTCTTAAAACAGATTTGTGAGATAAGGTATTGATGATCCATATGACGCATTTGCAAGGCCCAAGGGATGGCTACGAAATTTCCAAAACAGAATAGAAAAAGGCATGAATGTGCACACAGCTAACTGGATGCAAACTTACATATGCTGTAAATATGATAGATACAGATGCCACCCAACCTCCAATTTGATTTTGGTACCCATGGGCAAGCTGCGGAGAAACAACGGCAGCAAAGATGATCACTGGGATGACAATTAAACATACTGTGGCTATGAGGGACCTCACATCAGGCCCAAAAATAAGTCTCCCTCCAAGAAAAAATATCTGCAGGGACATATAAAGAAGGCCCTTAAGACGAAGATAGTACCATAAATGCTATTGAATTTAAAACTGAAGAGTATAAAACAATGAAGTTACGTAAAGTCCTTTTCCATTATTAAGCCGGTCCAGTGCATTTCTAATCACAGTGAAGTTGTACAGATGTGGATAAACTCCAGAGTATGTTGAACAGTTGAAGGAAACAAAACTGTCGGTACATTTTTTAGATAAAAAACTGTCGGTGCATTGAGATAAAAGCAATATGAGTTTGTTTTTCGAAATGAGAGGGCTCATGAAATGTACAGCTAAGAAACAAACAGCCACCACAATACTGAATCACACACTATAAATCAACCCAAAGTCCTAAAATAATATGGTTCAAACCTAAAATCCACAATTCCCGTACATCAAAGCAGGTGCTCAGACGCCATTACGGCTCCAACCACTCATGGCCCATCTTTTAGAATCGCTAAGAAAAAGAGAACACGATGCAATTCCTGATTTCCTGCCCCACTAGTTAGTACTACTGCACAATCACAAACCCAGAATAACGGGCAAGAAATCCTCACATTGCTCCCTTTCCACGCCTGGTACACGCGCCGCGGCGGCGCCTCATCGGCCTCCATGATCCGACGGTTGGAGTCGGACAGCTGCTGCACCTTCCCCTGCATCCTCCCCTCCATCCACCTCAACCCAGACGCTCCCTGTTCCGTTCACCAAAGCACGACCGCTGGCCGTTGCACCCGCCAGCCCCAGAATCTTCAGAAACCCTAATCCAAGGCCGACAAGTCGCAACTTCAGAAATCAAGCGAAATGAAAGCTACGCCGGTTGCAAGAACAAGCAGGCGGTTCTCACGGAACCCAGCACGAGAAGGGGAGATGCCCGGATCAAACGAAACAGCGGGAGACGGCGAGTCCGCACCTGGGAAGGAGGGTCGACGGCGACGGGAAGCTTCCCGGGAATCAAGGGGGGCGAGAGGATGGAGGCGCGTGGTGATGTCACCTTGGGATCCCAAGAAGGCGAGTTCTTGCTCGCTGAGAAGAGTGGAAAAGTTTCAGTCCGAAGAGACTGTAGACTGTAGTAGTATCTCTTTTACAAACTAACACCCTAGCATTGTTTTAATCTTACAAATAGCCACTGCTCATTGTTGGGCGAGGTTTGTTTAGTGAGAGGAGATGTTTCCGTTGACCTCAAAGCGCTTGTAGTAGCTTTGTCAAGATAATGTGCCAGCAAAATCTCTTTGCTTATAGAAATATGATGTATGATACCTCCTTCGTCCCAAAATAAGTGTCTCAACTTTGTACTCCCTCCGGTCCTTTTTACTCTGCACATTAGGTTTGTCTAAAGTCAACCTCATCCAACTTTGACCAAGTTTATATAAAAAATTATTGACATTTACATAACAACACCAATATCATTAGATTCATCTCGGAATATATTTTCATATTATATTTATTAGATATTATAGATGCTAATAATTTCTAATATAAATTTGGTCAAACTTAGCTAAGTTTCACTTTCGGCAAACCCAATGTGTAGAGTAAAAAGGACCGGAGGGAGTACTAACTTTAGTGCAAAGTTGTACTAAAAACAAGACACTTATTTTGGGACGGAGGGAGTATGTGTTTATAGAAAATTCTATATACGTATATGTGAGCGACTTCGATTTTACTGAATTAAAAATAAACATTTGATAGGAACATGTCACTGCTCAAAGTTGGAGGTAAAGATCTTAAACCAACAAAAATAATCTAAAAGAAATACGTCTGATGTTATGTCTTTGTTTTCTCTTTTATCTGATAGTTTATGACCGGTACTTTTGTTTCACGACCGAACACGAATTTGTAAGTTGCCATATTTTTACTTTTTTTGATAATGATTGCAAGCATGCAAAAAACAAAAAACAACTTATCTGAAAAGAAAAAAGAAAGAAAAGAAGAATGAAAAAAGCAGGGAAGATAAGCTAGAAAAAAGCTGCAAACTTGTTGGCTTTCCTGGAGACACTGCATCTTTAATGAAAAAGGGCATAGTGTGGAAGCTTTGGTAAACATTGGCACACGCATCCCAATCCAATTCGATTTGACAAATCACCAAAATAGCTTCCGACTCTTTTTTTTCATTACT
Source organism: Triticum dicoccoides (assembly GCF_002162155.2). NCBI lineage: Eukaryota > Viridiplantae > Streptophyta > Magnoliopsida > Poales > Poaceae > Triticum > Triticum dicoccoides. Next base: position 244,833,281 of record NC_041393.1, read on the forward strand.
ATTCCTTTTTAGGAAAATTTATTACAAATCGCCAAAATAGCTTCCGAGTCTTTCAATTTGACAAATGTTTTTGGTTGCAGTCGAGTTTGTTTTTCATTCATCTAAAAAGTTTGTTTTTCATTAGGAAATACCAGTATATAACTTCACCTTTCCCACTTTAATTCAAATTCCTGCGGTCAAAAGTGACATTAGTCCAAGTGCTCTTTCTTGCTACAAGTGCCCTGGTTACTGGCTACTTGGGCACACACATCTGACATCTGGTCGATGCATAACTTGTATGAGATTAAGCAGAAATATTATTAATATTGGAAATAAATGAACCAACTGAGAACTTAATCTTTTGCAAAAATTCAATCAAAAAGAGAAAATCACTTGGAAGGAGTACAACCAAATACGCCAAGGTTGAGGGGCCAAGACTTCTCGGCTGTCATTGAGAAGGTCAAGCCGGCTTCGGTAAGGGAACGGCGAGAGCGACACATCGGCGGTTTGTCTTAGCGGCAGTAGTGGTCATTCGGTGGTCTCGGAATCTCAATGTAATTTTTATTATATTTAAAATACTTTGTAATTTTGATGAACTTTCATAATAGATTTGATCCTTTCCGAAAAAAAAAGCAGAGGAGACAATGAGTAATACAAGTTTCTTACCCGCCAAAAAAAGAGGGGGACAATGAGCATGTAAGTACCAAACTATTTTATTACATGTAGATATAACATTAGAACTAAAGTTAGGGGTCACGGTCGTTTTGTTCAAGGATGGAAAGGTTGTCGAGTTCGTGATGTCCTACAACTTATTATTATTATTATTATTATTATTATTATTATTATTATTATTAAAAATTCCATGTTTGGTAATCATGTAGCGTTGTTTTTATACAATTTTGTCGATAGATACATTTTACTCCTCTCAACTTTTCGCCATAGATCTTTTTAGCTCAACTCTAACTCATCTAGAAAATATAAGTTCCAAAAACCTACAGTTTTGGGAATTAGATTTATCTAGTCCAACCTCAAGTGCTCTTTAATTCCCCAAAAGGTTTTTGGGTCAAACCGAAAAAAAATTCTTCCTCCAAATTCCTTGAAATTGAGCGGGAGGGAACTTTCATCTCCAACCACCCCCTCCAGCCACTTAGATTTGCCACCGTTGGCCCTCTCCAGCCACACCGCTAGCTGTCGAGCCCTTTTCGACCCCACTGATCTCGTCACCGTCCTTTCCGACTGCACGCCACCACCAAAATGTCCTCCCGAGACTGTGCTATTGTTGGCGCCTACTCCTACGGTGATGCCAAGCCTCGGTCCCCCGTCAGGCAATGCTCGAGCAATTGGTTGCCTTTAGATCATCTCTAGGAGAGCCACTATAATCTCAACCCACAAAATCGATTTAAGCTTGCCCTAAATCGATTTTGCGGGCACTTTATGCCCAACGCAGAACAAATATCGCAAATGGACTTGCAAATTTAAAATTTTCCGCTACATTTAAATAGTCCGGACCGCATCGTAGTTCAGTACACACACATTTAAACAAACTAAATCCTAAATGACGGAGGGCGATGACGGCTCACGGCTTCACACTAAGGTGGTACTCGCAGGAAGATTTGTTGATGGTGTAGACAAGCTCGTACTGGCCGTGCGGCGGCGCCCTCTTCGTTGGTGTCCAGCGCCTCCTTCGCGGTGAATCGTGCCACCTCGGCCTCGTGGAGAGCCTTCATCGACGGCCAGAGCGTGTTGTACAACTCTTTGAAGCGGTGCCACCCATGACTCCTGCCGTTGCGGTAGAGGGCATCACGGTTGCGAGCCAACTCACGGCGCCACGGCTTGACGGTGTAGCCGCTAGAGCTTTCGGCCTCCACGTTATGCCGACCGCGCTTGCGTGGCGGCAATAGGCGGCGGCCCCATCGTCGAACGCCTCCTCCGTGGCCTTCTCCTGACAGTGCTCGCCGAAGCTATGCAAAAACTGTGGTGGAAAAGAAGAGGAAAGTGATAGAGGGTAAGGAACACGATGGATCTAGATGCAAAACAGGAACCCTAAGTCGCCCCTCCCAGTACATATAGCGGCTAAAGGGGGTGGTTTGAGGGCCGCCCATATAATGTTTATGGGTCGCTGCAAATTTGGCGGACCTGTTCTGGCCTGAAAAAGGCCGGATACACTATCCCACCCGCAAATATATGGATCGGTGGCGGGATAACACACATGCTAAAGAGGCTCTTACGCTCTCTCCCAACCTCCAAGGAGTCAGCACTGGCCACCTCCCTCACTCATGGGCTCCTCTGTTGCTGCTCAAGTTGAGCATCACCCCCTACCAACCCAGGCAGTGACATCTCTGCACTGATGACACCTTCATTCTCTTTGTTTCCCTTACAATGCCACATCAATACAGACGAGTTTGACATGGTGGTACATAACTCAGTCCTCGAATCAATGAATATACAACCATACTAGTACATAAGGGCATCTTCAACACCGCCTTGAAAAGGACACACTATTTGCCCATGAACTGGTCCAGACTTGTCCGTGGACACGGATACAAGAGCCAACCATCCAACCCTTTCACCTAAACGTCCCCTCTCCTTTTTTTCCTGCAGCCTGGAACATTCAAAATAATTATAGAAAATAGCATAGTTCATCCATAAATAACATGTACATATTCCAAGTCCAAATGTATATATTACATCCGAGATGTTCAACAAGTTTTTCGAATTCAATGATACTCGAGTCATAATCTGCACATGTTGTCCCACACACTGTGCCTCTTGAGCTTCATCAAATGTACGAACGTAAATGGCCTGCCCCTGGTCCTGTGGTACATCACGTCAGCATGTCTGGGATATACAACATGATGATTATCAAGTTGCAACATTGAGAGAATCAATGAATTAATCAACATGCAGAGCAACAAGAATAAAACATTACGATCTCAATGGTTTGTGAGCCCAGTGGTCACCTTCTCTCGACTTATGCAATTGCACCACAAAACTTCATGACGGAGTTGGAGATGGTGTACCACCGTTGGGCTAGTGACTTCACATTGCGTTCACGGATCATGTGCATGTCGTATGCGAGAAGTGCTTTTGCTCGTGAAACAAAGAATGCATGTTTTGCCAAATTTCTGAGCCCCCTTGCCCCATGCCTAAAAAGTCCGTAGATACGAGCTTCTACGCACCACACACCAACTCATCCTTCATCACGAAGTACCCCGCCATCGTGCTTACTCTAGGAAATAACAGCAAGGTCAAAAAAAGCTCAATGACATTTGACTGGACACCTACCAGGTGTGGTGTTTGCCGTGGAAGGCATCGAAAGGGAAGTGGAGCGTACCTAACTACAAACGAATCCTAGGTGGATGACGATGTAGTCCAAGGCGGGGAGGCGCGTGGGAGCGGGCTTTGGACATCCTCAATGCCTGGGAGGCCACCGGAGAGGTACAACAGTGGTGTCAGATGAGGAGGGTGCGGATGTAAAGCAAGGGGGAGCAGGGACGGAGTGGAAGAAAAGTGGCGCAGGGGTGTCAAAGACCTATGTGGAGGAGGTCAAGATACCCACAAACCTCCCCTAGTTTGCATCTGGTTTGTGGGACTTCAGAATAGTGGATGCCTCTGCGGACAAATATTGGTTCGCATTGGATGGCAAACTATGTCCAAACAACTCGGTCCGGATGTATACGTGCCTCTTAAGGATCGACATTGAAGATGACCTAACACCTTATCAGAGACACCTCATGTAAGATAACTGAAGGGATGTTTGGTTAGGTAATGAAGTAAAATGACATGGGTTTGTTGCACATGACCATGCATGAAGTAGCCACCCAACCTATGCAATGACTACAGGGCGCTCTGCAACATTGGATCTCTCATTGGCAATATTTTTAAGGTTGATATGCCCTTTCTAGACACTATAAAATATTTAACTCTCTTGTTGGTGTTATCAAGGCTAATTAGATCCCAAAGTATACATATTTGTAGTTTGAAGGAAAATGCTATGTTGTTACTTTTGAGGTTGAGGGTGCTCCCCTACCGCCACCACATCACCCTAGTCTTTCGAGCAAGGAGAATGAGGGGGGAATGACAATGGTAACAAGTAGGAAAAAGGTGTGGAGAAAGATGATGAACGTGATGGAAAGAAGCATAAGAATGATAAATATACCAACAACGATCGCTCACAAAGTGATGAAACCAATGCAGACAGCGTTCATGCCAGGGCGACACATCTTGGAGGGGGTTGTTGTCTTACATGAAATGATCCATAAGCTACACTCGAAGAAACTTTATGGAGTTATCTTCAAAGTGGATTTAGAAAAAGCCAATGACAAAGTGAAATGGCCATTCTTGCAACAATGTATGCGCGTGAAAGGCTTCCCAACAAAATAGTATTAACGAATTGACTCATTTGTAATAGGGGAAACGTGGGTGACAATGTAAAGAATGACATTGCTCACTATTCCAAACACGAAAGGGATACCCTCTTTCGCCTATTCTTTTCAACATTGTGGCATATCTTCTAGAGGTTTTTGTTAGCTGAGCAAAGGAAGCAGGTCATGTTGCTGGTTGAAAGCACATTCACTCCCTTGGTGGTTTTGGTAATTCATGTCAACATTTATGTTGATGGGATAATGTTTTCCTTGAGTACATTCCAGGAAGAGTTAAATTTAGGCAAACATGGGATGTGGATGTGGACCCCTGGAAATGCAACATGTGTTGGAAAAGGTTTAAGACTCTACACTTTTGGTTTAGTGATCCATGATCAAATTGATTCCATAGGAAACCAATACTATTAAAATGGGATGCGGTTTTGATCATGGTCTTACTGCTCAACTGCTTAGAGATATTGCTCCAAAATCTTCAATCACACCCTAACATTTGCCTATGTCCAAAACCCTAAAGTCAGTCTCGATCCAACCGATGTACATCCAACCGGACACACCGAGATACACTTGACATAGCCACTGCCAAAACCCTGGCATCTCGATCTCAACGAGTTGGCCCTTCGGCGTAACGCCCCTATAATCATGCTACAGTAACTCCAACTTAATTATGCCATGTCACCATGTTTTCTAAACCAAATTGCCACTCGATAAAAATAAAAGTCAAATTCAAATTCGAATTGCAAGTTAAATTATTATTTCTCCAAACTGTAAAACTAAATTGTTTGCAGTATTATATAAATTCCCCTGCTCATTGCTCTTGTTTAAACCAACATCATTTGACTCGCCAATTAATCCCTAGTAAAAAATAAAGTGGTCCAATAGCAACAAAAATAACCATTTCAAAATAAACAAATGTTTATGTATTTCAAATTGACTTGAAACTTTGTGGGCCTCTCCAAAATAATGACTAATATTTATGTGACAACTTTCATGTTGAACAAAATTCATTTGATAGCTTAGAAAAATAGAAAACAGAGACTATAAAAGAAAACCGAAAAAGAAAAAGGAAAAAAGCCTAACTACTACTATGCAGTTGGGCCTTGTTGCACAGTGCAAGGCATCCCATCCCACCTCCAATTACAATGGGACACAGAGGCAGCCGTGGCGTCCATCCATGGCGCCTGGCCAAGTGCCAGCCAGCCAGCACCCCTGGCCGCCTATAAGACCATCCCCGAATGCATATACAAACCCAGCCCTCATTTTTCCCTTGTCAGCTTGCTCTCGTCAAAATAGTCATTGCGTGAACGCTGCTTGCCACGGTTGCCGTTGTTGTCGCAGCCACTAGAATCCCTGACGCTTGGGAGGATGTCTAGGAGCTTCCTTGTTGTTGACTAATTCGCCTATGTGTCACTCCGGTTAGCCAGAGTATACCGTGTGACTGACGAGTGGACCTTGGGGTTAGTGCGTAGGTGTGTGTTGGCCAGTTGGCCGTGTACGAGCGTGAGGGCCAGTTGGTCGTGTGTGGGTGCTGGGTACTTATGGGCCTGAGTTGTAAGTCAGACACATGTTGTTGAAACGTGAATCATTTCTCATCTCTCCCACTCTCTCTCTCTCTCTCTCTCTCTCTCTCTGTCTCTCTCCCCACCTTCTTCTTCCTCTCCATGCCTTCCTCACCTGCCCCGATCCCCTTTCTCTTGCATACTCCGAACGTCAAATCCGAACCAGGGTGTTACAATTGGTAATCAGAGCCTTCAATCCCAACCCCAATTTTTTTTCTCCTCTGCTCTAGTATCCTCTTGACCTCGATCTGTAACATCCACCACCACGAGTGTTATTCTCTCTGGCGAGATCGCTCGAAATCCCCGGTGGGGTTAGATCGGTTCGGAGAAGAGCCACGGTGCCGTTCAAGCCTTCCGTCCAAACCAGGAAACTGCTAACGTCCATGAACAAGAGCACACCCACCCTCAAGTCCATGCTCAAGACCCTCCTCAACCGCTTTGATGAGCAAAACCTCGAGGGAAACAAGCAGCTCGAAGAACAAATCGCCTTCAACACCCAGATCGCCCATGATGTCCAGAGCCTCTCCAACTAAATCGACCTCACATAGGTGGATGTCGATGAGACCAACAAAACTCTGGAGCGGTCGCCCTCGCCACAAGAGTCGACCACCGTGTTCAACCCGCCTCCACCACCACCCCTTCGACAGCCACCTCCACAACCACCCCTTTGTCATCCGCCATCACAGATTCCTCTGGGATGTCTCTCTCTCTCCATATCTTGGAAACGGATCGCCGCTTCTTCCCCAGCCCACTGCAGCCAAAGGCATCTCCACCGCACTACCACCTCCACCTCCCAACCACCACCACTATTCGTATCATGATGAGACCTACATCAAACCCCCAAAACACGATTTCCCCTGATTTGATGGCAGCATACCCTACCTCTAGCTCGACTGCCGCCATGCTTATTTCGAGCTCTACAAGGTGCCACCCAGCAGCTGGGTGACCATGGACACATTATACATTGAGGGGCAGGCCGCCCACTTGCTCCAGGCATTCCGTCAAACACATGTCGGGCTACACTGGGACGCATTTCGCGCGGCTATCACCGAGGAATTCAGCACAGATGACTTTGAATTGGAGATGCACAAGCTACTCCAACTCAGGCAGCAAGGCACGATGGCAGAATATTGGCAAGCATTTGACACCCACATGTACCACCAGCTCGCTTTGGACTCAATGCTCAGTCTAAAATTCTTCATCACCCGGTCTTAAAGATGAACTACAGGCTGCGGTGTGATACATCTCCAACGTATCTATAATTTATGAAGTATTCATGCCATGTTTACAATAATTTTATATGGTTTTGGTATGATTGGCATGGAACTAACCCGGACTGACGCTGTTTTCAGCAGAACTACCGTGGTGTTGTTTTTTGTGTAGAAATCAAAGTTCTCCAAACACCGCAAAACTTTTTGTGGATTTTTGTGGACCAAAAGACCATCAATGGGCCAGAGTAGCACCTGGGGGGGGGGGGTGCCCCGAGGGGGGCACAACCCACCAGGGCACGCCTGGGCCCCCCGACGCACCCCGGTGGGTTGTGCCCACCTCGATGGCCTCCCGTACCCCTTCTTCGCCCTATAGATCCCAAATATTTCGAAAACCCTCGAGGAGACCCCAGATCGGAAGTGCCGCCGCCGCAAGCCTCTGTAGCCACGAAAAATCAATCTAGACCCTGTTCCGGCACCCTGCCGGAGGGGGGGAATCTTCTCCGATGGCCATCTTCATCATCCCGGCAGCCACCACGATGAGGAGGGAGTAGTCCACCCTTGGGGCTGAGGGTTTTTACCAGTAGCTATGTGTTTAATCTCTCTTTCGCGCGATCTCGAGATGTCATAATCTTGATGTATCATGGGCTTTGTTAACGTAGATGGATCATATGATGTTTCTCCCCTCTCTACTCTTGTTTTGATGAACTAAGTCTTTACCCTTTGAAGTTTTGTCTTGTCGGATTGAATGTTCAGATCTGAGAACACATGATATATGTCTTGCATATGAATACCCGTGGTGACAATGGGTATTATTTTGATTCACTTGATATATGTTATGGCACTCAACTTGCGGATTCCCGCGGTGACTTTGGGGTAATCTATGCATAGGGGTTGATGCACGTTTTTATTATCTTTTCTTCGATAGAAACTTTAGGTCCCCTTGTAGTTCTTTGTGTGGATTGAGTATTATGAATCTGAAATTATTTGATACATATCGTATAATTAACTCATGGGTACTCGCGGTGACATTGGGGCTATCTAGGTGACATTAGAGTTGGTTGATATGTTTCGTATGGTGTTATTTTAGTACGGACTCTTAATTAGATTGATCGGAAAGAATCGCTTGTTGTTATTTTAGTACGAACTCTAGGATAGATTGATTGGAAAGAATAGCTTTGAGGTGGTTTCGTACCCTACAAACAATTTCTATCTTTTGTTCTCCGCTAATAGGAACTCAAGAGTGATTCTTTATTGCACTATGAGGGATAATCATATGATCCAACTATGTTAGCATTGTTGATAGATTGCACTAGTGAAAGTATGCACCCTAGGCCTCATTTTACACTACAAAAAAATACACTTCCGTGATGATACGTGTTTGTCACAGTAGGTCGCGTTTTTTGTCATGCATGTACATCCATGACAAATTTATGACAGAATCAAGATAGTCATACCCGTGCTGTCGTAGAAGTGTTGGATGACATTACCAAAATTATCATCACGGAAGTGTCCACTTCCATGATGATAAATCGCGCGTCACAGAACTGCTTTCGTCAAGGGTGACTGACACGTGGCATCCACCGTAACGGAACGCTGTTAAGCTATCGGGTCGGGTTTTGGATCCGATAACCCGTTAACAGCCCCGACCAATGGGGATTTCCACGTGTAAAATCATCATTGGCTGGAGGAAACACGTGTCGGCTCACCGTTGGAACAGATGTCATCAACTCATTGGACAAAAGGCGCCTATGATACATGGACACGTGGCACGACCCAACAGAGGCCCATTCCTGTGAAAAGGCCGGCCCGTTTGACTTGGTCAAAAGGTGGCGGGCTGGCCCATGGAAAGCCTGTTAACGGCCTGTTCGCATATAGCCCATTTACAGCCCGCTAACCCAAGGCCCGTTACGCCCTGTCCGAATTAGGCCCAGTAGCATCATATGGGCCATCCAATATGATTCCAGCCCGTTTTCACTTCTGGCCCATGTATGGCCCATGACGTCTTTCGGCCCATATGAGGCCCTATGTAACTCTTGGCCTATTAACGGCCCGTGGTGAAACTGGCCCGCAATGAACAGTGTATCACTTTACACCCACTAACGGCCCGTGGTGAAACTGCCCCGTAATGAACAATATATCACTTTATACCCATTAAGGGACCGTTATTCAGTTGGGCCGTTTCTAGCAAATGTTATCTTTCGGCCTTCTCAGAGTCCATTTATTCTTGGGCTCATTTCCAGCATTCGTTTACTTACGGCCCGTTACTGTCATTTTCTGCTTGTGGGCCAAATTCAGCCCGTGGTTACATTGGCCCGTTTGTGGTCCGTTAATACGTTGGGCCGTTTTCATAGCGTCATCAAATACGGCCTATTAACGATGGCCCGTTATGGTCATACGGCCCGTATAAGGCCCATTGATGATACGACCCATAGAAGGCCCATTGTTTCTACGGCCCATAGAAGGCCCATTGTTTCTACGGCCCGTAGAAGGCTCATTGTTTTACGGCCCGTATAAGGCCTACTATTTCTACGGCCCATAGAAGGCCCACTGTTTCTACGGCCCATAGGAGGCCCAGTGTCACTACAGTAAATATTAGCCCATGGTTATTGTGGCCTAGTTTTAAAAAGAACTGCACTGACTATAAGAAAACAAATAAACAAGACAACAAGGAAATAAATAAGCAAGCAACTTATGCTAGGCTATCACGGCTGTTACACATATTACATCCACTGGGCATCCAAGTTCGCCACCAGTGCAAATATAGGGAACAAAGCAGCATATCATATACACTGGTTGTCAAAGTTGGCGACTAGCGCAAATAAACGCCGCAGCAAAACAAATCCAAAACTGAAACCACTTCAGAAGATCTCAAGAAACAATATCCTGGGTATCCATAATGCTGGCAAGATGCTTAGCAAGCTTATTAACTTTCTCTTGTTTGGCGCTTAAATCCTCCAGCGCTTGCTGTTGCACCAGAAAATATGCATCTGAATTCTGCAGGGACTTCCTCAGTCCTTCAGCTTCCTGTCGCAGCACATCCGATCGATGTCTTTCAACTTGAAGTTGAGACTCAAGAAGACGAACTGATTCAGGCAGCGAGTTTGAAGAGCTTGTGCCAGCAGTAGTGGCCAGTAACTCGAACACTACATCAAGACAGGACTTTTGGGTTCCCTCACTGTCGTCAAGATAGTTTTTATCAGCTTTCTTGGAGACCAACAGGGATGTCTCACTATCTTGAACCTTATCTGCATTACTTCCTTTACCATTGGATAACGCGGTACTGTTCTCCAATATTTTGTCCGCATTCTAAAAGAGAAACAAGCAGACACATCACATGTTTACCATGTTGTATATGAAACTCATTTTGGTAAATGAGTTCAGTAGTAAAGTGGACAGGATAACAGCATGAAACAAACGTATATCTATGTGCCATGGTCACTTTATGGTCTATATCATTCTAATTTTTGTTGCCAAATCAAGATAGAGACACAGTTCAAATAATATTTGTTCAAGACAAAGCAGAATAGACAGAATATAAGTGTGGGTAACTATAGAGCAATAACAACACTTGTAATGTGCATGACATGAGAACATAATTGTTTATTCAATTGAAATTGAAATCAACATAGAGGAGGTTACAACAGCAAACCAGTTAAAGAAATAGGTTTAAAAACATACCTGTTGCACCATTGGAGTTTCAATTCCATCCTTCAAATTTGAAAATAGTTGGTATGAGTAAATACAGTAATGCAAGAGCAAAGGAGTATGAACCATAGCTACAGAACCTGACCTGAGAACAAATCTTCTTCTCCTTTAAGCGTTGAGTTGGGATTCGGAGTGGTGGGCCTCGTGCTTTGGGCATTGCAGTTCCCTTACTAACCGCTCGTGTTTGGGTGCTCTGTGGTGGAGACGGTGCTGTGTCAACTGGAACTGGGTTACTATCTGCCGGGGTTGGGGTTAAAAGGGGTGTAGCTGGTTCTCTGTCCAACTGGGTAGGGGTACAATCTGCGAGAGTCTGAGTTATGTGTGGTGGATCTGGTCCTTGGGCAAGTACAACCGTGTTTCTATCTGCATCAACTGGTAGCACTATCTTTTCTGAAGACTGTGTTGTTACTCCCTTAGATACTGCCATCACGCTCTCCAATTCAAATGGCTGATAAACAAGAAAAGTAATTGAAAGTATAGACATTGTATGATAGACAGGTGCAATGGATAGTGGGGAATAAAAGAGGGCATGAAATAATTCATATTTATGTTGTCTAACCAAACATGATAGCATGACACAATTTCGCATATATGATGGCTAACTAAACATGATAGCATGACACAATTTCACATTATGATGGCTAACTAAAAAAGATGGAAAGACATAGTTCAAAATATGAGACTATGTAAACAGGATGACATTACATAACTATATAATGTGTTTATTAAATAGGTTGGCATGCCATAATTCACATACATTCATGGATAGAATGCCATAATTCTAAATATGATGACTGTAAACACTAAACAGGATGAGATGATATAACTATATGATGTCTTTATTAAATGGGTTGCCATGCCATAATTCAGATAGATGATGTGTATGTACTATGTAAACATGATGGCATAATATAATTCAAATATATGATTTATATAGTAAGCAAGTAAGCAGATGGCAATCTATATATGATGTAAAAACTAAGCAATGCAAGACAACATGCATGACATGGGTAATATAACCCTGCCAAGTTTGAGCATAGACCTCAGGGGGGAAATAGGACTGGTCATCAGTCTCTGAATCCTCCTCTGAGGAGCTCTCTGTAGCCAGCAAGATGTCTGCTTCAGCAGGTAGCATTGTCAGCTCTGAATACCTTGTTTTCACTCCAGATACTTCCATCACCGCTTCAAATGGCTGATGCATAGGAAGAGTAGTTGAATATACAAACGTTGTCGACAAATGGAACACGTAATACAAAAAAATGATAGCATGATATAATTCACATACATGATGATTGGCTAAACAACATGGCATTGCATAATTCACATATATAATGCCTTTGCAACAAGATAGCATTGTATAATTCACATATATAATGTCTTGCAACAAGATGGCAATGCATAATTCACATATATGGTAATTAGACACTGAATAGGTGGCATTCACACAAAGCATGTCTAAACTAATCAAATGGCATAGCAATGCGAGACACCATAC
>NC_041393.1:244845768-244848033 GCF_002162155.2 Triticum dicoccoides
CTGTCTCTGAATCCTCCTCTGAGGAGCTATCCGTAACCAGCGAGATATGCGCTTCGTCAGATAGCATAGTCTGCCCAGAAGAACTTGTTTTCACTCCAGAATTTGCCATCACCGTGTCAAATGGCTGATGCACATGAAGAGCAGTTGAATGTACTAACATTGTTGACGAATGTAATATGTAACAAAAAAAAGATGGCCTGATATAATTTACATATAAGATGACTGGCTAAGCAGGATGGCATTGCAAAATTCACATATATGATGCCTGGCTAAACAAGGTGGCGTTGCATAATTCACATAAACGATGAATAAACTAAACAGATGGCATTCGCACAAAGGATGTCTAAACTAAGCAGATGACATATTTGATGTATAAAGTAAGCAATGCAAGACACCATATGCATGATATAACCAACATCAGCATGCCAAGTTAGAGCGAAGACCTCAGGGGGTAAATAGGAGTTATCTTCTCCTTCTGAATCCCCCTCAGAACAAATATCTTCCTCTCGATTACAATCTGAAATGCGTGGAGGGGGGCTGCCTTTGCGCCTACCATGGAGCGACATCTGCATGAAATTATATTGCCACGCAAGGCTCGTCTCTTTTGCTCTACATGTTCAGTTCCATTGTTTACAATAGCTGTCATGCATAGGAAAAAACATAGTGAGATTATGTAAGGAGTGCATGCAGAAATCCAGAGTGATGGTAGCAACCTATGGATAGACCCAAAACCAATAATAGCAGGCAGATAATGGCTTCAGTTAATAAATACAGATAATGGCTTCTTTACTGTTTGTTTCCCACCCAACATGAAACTCATAGTAGACACCGGAGATTAACCAGATAGTAGATAGATACTATTGATAGCGGCCCCGATATGTACCCCACAACCATTTAAAAACTCAAGTTTGACCATTAGTTTGGAGCTGACTCAGAGTCTAATCGGTGAATAGGACGATAAAGTAGCATGTAATATTAAGCGATGCATAACGTAAGCAGACACGAAAGAGTGCGACCTCTCTTGCGGACCCGTGTAGTCCTCGAGGTCATCTGCTCGGTTGATGATGGTAATGCAGTTTTCATGGCTGCCAGCGGCGGGGAAGAAGATCTGAGGCGGCGAAAGACAGTCTGGAGGCCGGATCCCTGCTCTGCTGGACCCTTCTGTCGTTGGAGCAGCTGAGCTGGGGTGGACGATGGCGCAGCAGGACCGGGACAAACCACGCAAGGTTTTCTTTGACAACTATCTGTAAGAGAAGTAATTCTGTAAGGGCTCGTTTGAATTGGAGGATTCCAACAATGCAGGGATAGGAAATAGACAGGAATAGGATAGGAATGCACGTGCAAAACAGAGAATTTAAAAACACATGATTTCTACCAATCTGGGTGTTTGATTCACAACAATTGGAAGATCACAGGATGCAAAGAATCATGGTGAGATTAAGTCAAACCACAAGAAATTGTACGGTTATAATGCTATTATGCTACTATCTCTTAGTCTTGTGCTTCATAAATAGGAATTTGAAAAGGAGGACAAGTGAAAATTAAAATTCCTACGTTTTTTCTTTCAAGGAGACACTAAAGGAACAAATCCGTGTGCTTAGTGGACAATATATATAACATGTAGAGTAAAAAAAGAGATGCAACAAGTGTACAACCTCTTTGGCGAAGCCATGTCGATCTCAGCGTGATTGGGTTGGCCGGTGAGGATGCTCCGGCTGACTTTGCTGTCGGAGGAGGGGAAGAAGATCTTAGGCGTCTGGAGATGGAGCCCGAGGTACTGCTCTGCTGTGATGGAGGGTTTCGTTGTTGGAGCAGCTCCGGTGAGTTGTATGACGCCGAGGCTGAAGCAGGACAAGAGAGACAACGAACAACGTTAACCTGAGTGGAATTCTAATAGCATCTCCAATACATGACGTAAAATACATAAGCACAAAGTGCTAGATGTAAAATACATTAGCCGCTCATCTCTGAACTTAACTGTCGAAACTGAACTTAATTGTCGAAACTGAACCTAACTGTCGAAACTGAATTTTGCTGTCGACACTGAATTTTGCCGTCGAAACTGAACGCACTAGCAAGGTGAGGCTACATGTCGGTCGACTGACTTTTTCATCTCTGGTCAGTCGATTTTGCAGCCGTTGGATACGAAATCAAGGGCATGCGGTTCATCTTCAACCTCCACCCCCCTAAGCCGCCAGCCACCACCGGCCAAATAGCAGCCCCCCGCCGCCCCGTCCACCCCGAAAACACTCCCCACCGCCGGTC
>NC_041393.1:244848454-244852021 GCF_002162155.2 Triticum dicoccoides
GCCAACGCCCCGCCACCGCCGGCGACCACCGTCCCCATCCTGAACCCTAAGATAGATAGTGGGGTACCTCTCCGGCGAGCCCCCCTCCCCGCTGCGGCTGGTTCTTCCTTCACCCCGGCGAGCCCACCCCTTGGAAATCGACTGACCCAAAAGTCGATTCAGTCGACTGAAGTGTAACCAAATCGGAGCAGCATCGCAAGCAAGAGCAAGAGCGAGAGCAGCAGCGCGAGCAAGAGCAATAGCAAGAGCAGACCAGGCAGGGGACCGAGAGCAAGAGCAGAGCAACAGCGCGAGCGAGAGCTAAAGCAGCAGCAGCTCCTACTGATGTGGACGTCGCCGCCAAGGGAGCGACGCCGTGGAGGAAGTGGCCGGTGACGCCATGGTGGATGGAGCCGCGCCGTGTCGGCTTGGGACCGAGCGCCGGCAGCACCGTGAGATCGAATCAAGAAGAAAATGCGGCGATTAGTGTACAACCTCTTTGGTGGCGCCGATTAGGCTGCAGCTTCATCCCAGGATACGGTGATGATGATGCTCTTCCGGTGGTGCAGGTGAAGATGGCGGTGTGGGAATGGAGGTGGCGCGAAAGACAAGGGGAACGCCGGGGCAGCTCCTTGGAGGTGGAGGACGGGGTGGCTGAACCGGCGGGATGATGAGATCGACGACGGATCCTCATCCGGTACGGTGGATGAGGGACGTCGAGGTGTTGCTGTGGACGATGTCGTCGGGGAAGAAGCTCCGGCTGGGTGGCGGACGGAGCAGGGTGTGAGGTTTCATCACGGGTTTTTGCAGCCTCGGTGTACGAATGGGTGGGCGGATGGGATGGTAGTGGGGAACCATGGCTTAGAGACGCACTTGTCCGAAATGTGGGGTAAGTTACGAAAGTACCCCCCACCGATTTGAGGCGGTTCTTTCGGTTCAGGGGTACCATGGGCATTTCGCTTGTCGGGATTTCACAGGAGGTGGGAGTTTTCGCGCGCGTTGTAATTTCGGAATAGCAAGGCGCGGGTTGAGATGGAGGGAGTTGTCGGAGCACAATGAGACAAAGATATATCTTAAATATTTCGGGCTAATAAGGCGCGGGTTGAAATTTCTAGACAAGCCTAACGTGTACTGTACCAAATCAATGCGCACTACAAATGTCATTCAAAATGTTGAATTCATGTTATGTTCAATTAAAATATTTCGCTACGTGTATAATGCATGCAACCTACTACTCAAATGAATGTTTTAGTGCATTCCAAACGTATATACTACCGCTTCAATATGAACTAAATTTGAATAAGATCTACAGTAATGATTGTTGTGAAGTCAAAGCATTTGAATTCGTTTCTCTGTTTTAATAAGATCTACAATCATCATTATTGTCAAGTTAAACCATCGTTTGTGTATTATCTTCACAGCACACCACATGATCAGTATCGAGTTACATATGAACTATGTGTACTATATGAACTCGAACTAGATTTTTTGAATCCACTTTATTTTGATTTCAAATCACATTACATTTCTAGCTCTAGCTAGATCTTCATAATCTAAACCATGTCTCATATGTATAATGTGTTTATTACATTATGTATGGTGCCCCGCCCCCTACGCCTACAAGTATTTAGATGTGAGTTGCAAACACCACACATTACCACAAATTCAAATAAAATGTGAGAATGTTCGATATATAGTATTGTTTAGATTGCTCGATATCTAGTTGTAAGCTACAAACGCCGCACATTATCACAAATTCAAATAAAATGTGAGATTGTTTGATGTATAGTATGGTTTAGATTGTTCGGCATTTAGCTGTGAGTTGTAAACGCCATGCATTATCACATTATGGTATAACATGTGCACAGCACGTGTATCACCGCTATATTCATGCATGCAATGTTTAAAACACTATGATCTCCTATTCAAATATACGAATCCGCTTTCATATCAAATTATTATCTTTGTTAGTCTCTTACACCCACACAGTCCTCTAACCTTTGTAGCTACCACTAACTTCCTCTCGTGCATGCACACGCCCTCCTCTCCCCCCCTCCCTCGGCATTTTATCCACCGGGCACATTCATTTTTTCCTTTAGGTCGTTCTCCCAGAGTCTCCACAACTCCTTTCCGACACACACCGATCGATAAACCTCTCCAGCGATGCCTGCCTACAGCATACACACACAGCTTCAATCTCCTCCTTTATGTGTCCTTGCCTCGTGTCTCTCATATGGTCAGACACACGTGTAAACTCTCACCCCTCTTTTAATCGATCTCACAACCGCACACTCCTCCCCCTATCCAGCTAGTAGTTGGGCCTCTCGCACCACCTCCTAGCTCCATTCTCTCTGTCTATCCTGAAGGAAATATGCCCTAGAGGCAATAATAAAGTTATTATTTATTTCCTCATATCATGATAAATGTTTATTATTCATGCTAGAATTGTATTAACCGGAAACATAATACATGTGTGAATACATAGACAAACATAGTGTCACTAGTATGCCTCTACTTGACTAGCTCGTTTATCAAAGATGGTTATGTTTCCTAGCCATGGACAAAAGAGTTGTCATTTGATTAACGGGATCACATCATTAGGAGAATGATGTGATTGACTTGACCCATTCCGTTAGCTTAGCACTTGATCGTTTAGTATGTTGCTATTGCTTTCTTCATGACTTATACATGTTCCTGTAACTATGAGATTATGCAACTCCCATTTGCCGGAGGAACACTTTGGGTGCTACCAAACGTCACAACGTAACTGGTTGATTATAAAGGAGTACTACAGGTGTCTCCAAAGGTACATGTTGGGTTGGCGTATTTCAAGATTAGGTTTTGTCACTCCGATTGTCGGAGAGGTATCTCTGGGCCCTCTCGGTAATGCACATCACTATAAGCCTTGCAAGTAATGTGACCAATGAGTTGCTTACGGGATGATGCATTATGTAACGAGTAATAAGACTTGCCGGTAACGAGATTGAACTAGGTATTGGATACCGACGATTGAATCTCGGGCAAGTAACATACCGATGACAAAGGGAACAACGTATGTTGTTATGCGGTTTGACCGATAAAGATCTTCGTAGAATATGTAGGAACCTATATGGGCATCCAGGTCCCGCTATTGGTTATTGACCGAGAATGGTTCTAGGTCATGTCTACATAGTTCTCGAACCCATAGGGTCCGCACGCTTAACGTTACGATGACAGTTTTATTATGAGTTTATAAGTTTTGATGTACCGAAGTTTGTTCGGAGTCCCGGATGTGATCACGGACATGACGAGGAGTCTCGAAATGGTCGAGACATAAAGATTGATATATTGGAAGCCTATGTTTGGACATCGGAATGGTTCCGGGTGAAATCGGGATTTTACCGGAACACCGGGGGGTTACCGGAACCCTCCCGGGGGATAATGGGCCTTAGTGGGCCAAGAGGGAGAAGAGGAGGGCCGGCCAGGGCAGGCCGCGCGCCCCTCCCCCTAGTCCGAATAGGACAAGGAAGGGGGGGGGGCACCCCCCTTTCCTCTTTCCCCTCCCCCCTTTCCTTCTCCACCAAGGCAAGAGGGGGGAGTCCTACTCCC
>NC_041393.1:244852480-244870353 GCF_002162155.2 Triticum dicoccoides
ACACACAAGTTGATCTATGGATCGTTCCTTAGCCGTGTGCGGTGCCCCCCTCCACCATATTCCACCTCGGTCATATCATCGCGGAGTTTAGGCGAAGCCCTGCGCCGGTAGAACATCATCATCGTCACCATGCTGTCATGCTGACGGAACTCATCTCCGGAGCTTCGCTGGATCGGAGGCCGGAGATCGTCATCGAGCTGAACGTGTGCTGAACTCGGAGGCCCCGTACGTTCGGTGCTTGGATCGGTCGGATCGTGAAGACGTACGACTACATCAACCGCGTTGTGCTAACGCTTCCGCTTACGGTCTACGAGGGTACATGGACATACACTCTCCCCTCTTGTTGCTATGCCATCACCTTGATCTTGCGTGTGCGTAGGAATTTTTTTGAAATTACTATGTTCCCCAATAGTGGTATCCGAGCCTAGGTTTTATGGTTTGATGTTATATGCACGAGTAGAACACAAGTGAGTTGTGGGCGATACAAGTCATACTGCTTACCAGCATGTCATACTTTGGTTCAACGGTATTGTTGGATGAAGCGGCCCGGACCGACATTACGCGTACGTTTACGCGAGACTGGTTTTACCATCGTGCTTTGCACACAGGTGACTAGTGGGTGTCAGTTTCTCCAACTTTAGTTGAACCGAGTGTGGCTACGCCCAGTCCTTGCGAAGGTTAAAACAACACTAACTTGACAAACTATCGTTGTGGTTTTGATGGTAGGTAAGAACGGTTCTTGCTAAGCCCGTAGCAGCGACGTAAAATTTGCAACAACAAAGTAGAGGACGTCTAACTTGTTTTTGCAGGGCATGTTGTGATGTGATATGGTCAAGACGTGATGCTATATTATTGTATGAGATGATCATGTTTTGTAACCGAAGTTATCGGCAACTGGCAGGAGCCATATGGTTGTCGCTTTATTGTATGAAATGCAAACGCCTTGTAATTGCTTTACTTTATCACTAAGCGGCAGCGATAGTCGTAGAATCAATAGATGGCGTAAACGACAATGATGCTACGATGGAGATCAAGGTGTCGCGCCGGTGACGATGGTGATCACGACGGTGCTTCGGAGATGGAGATCACAAGCACAAGATGATGATGGCCATATCATATCACTTATTTTGATTGCATATGATGTTTATCTATTATACATCTTATTCTTGCTTTGATTGATGGTAGCATTTTAAGATGATCTCTCACTAATTATCAAGAAGTGTTCTCCCTGAGTATGCACCGTTGCCAAAGTTCGTCGTGCCCAGACACCACGTGATGATCGGGTGTGATAAGCTCTACATCCATCTACAACGGGTGCCAGCCAGTTTTGCACACGCGGAATACTCAGGTTAAACTTGACGAGCCTAGCATATGCAGATATGGCCTCAGAGCACGGAGATCGAAAGGTCGAGCGTGAATCATATAGTAGATATGATCAACATAGTGATGTTCACCATTGAAAACTACTCCATCTCACGTGATGATCGGTTATGGTTTAGTTGATTTCGATCACGTGATCACTTAGATGACTAGAGAGATGTCTATCTAAGTGGGAGTTCTTAAGTAATATGATTAATTGAACTTAAATTTATCATGAACTTAGTCCTGGTAGTATTTTGCAAATTATGTTGTAAGATCAATAGCTTGCGTTGTTGCTTTCATATGTTTATTTTGATATGTTCCTAGAGAAAATTGTGTTGAAAAATGTTAGTAGCAATGATGCAGATTGGATCCGCGATCTGAGGTTTATCCTCATTGCTGCACAGAATAATTATGTCCTTAATGCACCGCTAGGTGACAAACCTATTGCAGGAGCAGATGCAGATGTTATGAACGTTTGGCTAGCTCAATATGATGACTAGATAGTTTTGTGCACCATGCTTTATGGCTTAGAATCGGGACTTCGAAGATGTTTTGAACATCATGGACCGTATGAGATGTTCCGGGAATTGAAGTTTATATTTCAAGCAAATACCCGAGTTGAGAGATATGAAGTCTCCAACAAGTTCTATAGCTAAAAAGATGGAGGAGAATCGCTCAACTAGTGAGCATGTGCTCAGATTGTCTGGGTACTTCAATCGCTTGAATCAAGTGGGAGTTAATCTTCCAGATAAGATAGTGATTGACAGAATTCTCTAGTCACCATCACTAAGTTACTAGAACTTTGTGATGAACTATAGTATGCAAGGGATGACGAAAACGATTCCTGAGCTCTTCATGATGTTGAAATGGACGAAGGTAGAAATCAAGAAAGAACATCAAGTGTTGATGATTGACAAGACCACTAGTTTCAAGAAAAGGGCAAAGGGAAAGAAAGGGAAACTTCAATTAGAATGGCAAACAAGTTGTCACTCCCGTGAAGAAGACCAAATCTGGACCAAAGCCTGAAACTAAGTGCTTACACTGCAAAGGAAATGGTCACTGGAAGCGGAAATGCCCTAAATAATTGGTGGATAAGAAGGATGGCAAAGTGAACAAAGGTATATTTGATATACAGGTGTTTGATGTGTGCCTTACTAGTGTTTATAGTAAGCCCCTGAGTATTTTGATACTTGTTCGGTTGCTAAGATTAGTAACTCGAAACAGGAGTTACATGATAAACAGAGACTAGTTGAAGGGTGAAGTGATGATGAGTGTTGGAAGTAGTTCCAAGATTGATATGATCATCATCCCACACTCCCTATACTTTTGGGATTAGTGTTAAACCTAAATAAATGTTATTTGGCATTTGCGTTGAGCATGAATATGATTTGATCATGTTTATTGCGATACGGTTATTCATTTGAAGTTAAAGAATAATTGTTATTCTGTTTACATGAATAAGACCTTCGATGGTTATACACCCAATGAAAATAGTTTGTTGGATCTCGATCATAGTGATACACATAATCATAATATTGATGCCAAAAGATGCAAAGTTAATAATGATAGTGCAACTTATTTGTGGCACTGCCATTTGGGTCATATCGGTGTAAAGCGCATGAAGAAACTCCATAAAGATGGATTTTCAAAATCACTTGGTTATGAATCATTTGATGCTTGCGAACCGTGCCTTTTGGGCAAGATGACTGAAACTCTGTTCTCCGGAACAATGGAACGAGCTACTGACTTATTGGAAATAATACATACCGATGTATGCAATCCAATGAGTGTTGATGCTCGTGGCAAGTATCGTTATTTTCTGACCTTCACAAGATGATTTGAGCAGATATTGGTATATCTACTTGATGAAACATAAGTCTGAAATAGTTGAAAGGTTCAAAGAATTTCAGAGTGAAGTGGAAAAATCATCGTAACAAGAAAATAAAGTTTCTGCGATCTGATCGCGGAGTCGAATATTTGAGTTACGAGTTTGGTCTTCAATTAAAACAATGTGGAATAGTTTCACAGCTCACGCCACCTGGAACACCACAACATTATGGTGTGTCCGAACGTCGTAACCACACTTTATTGGATATGGTGCGATCAATGATGTCTCTTACCGATTTACCAATATCGTTTTAGGGTTATGCATTAGAGATAGCTACATTCACGTTAAATAGGGCACCATCTAAATCCGTTGTGATGACACCGTATGAACTATGGTTTAGCAATAAACCTAAGCTGTCGTTTCTTAAAGTTTGGGGCTACGATGCTTATGTGAAAAAGTTTCATCCTGATAAGCTCAAACCCAAATCGGAGAATTGTGTCTTCATAGAATACCCAAAGGAAACTGTTGGGTACACCTTCTACCACAGATCCGAAGGCAAGATATTCGTTGCTAAAATGGATCCTTTCTAGAGAAGGAGTTTCTCTTGAAAGAAGTGAGTGGGAGGAAAGTAGAACTTGATGAGGTAATTGTACCTTCTCCCGAATTGGAAATTAGTTCATCACTGAAATCAGTTCCAGTGATTCCTACACCAATTAGTGAGGAAGCTAATGATGATGATCATGAAACTTCAGATCAAGTTACTACAGAACCTCGTAGGTCTTCCAGAGTACGGTCCGCACCAGAGTGGTATGGTAATCCTATTCTGGAAGTCATGTTACTAGACCATGATGAACCTACGAACTATGAGGAAGCGATGATGAGCCCAGATTCCGCAAAATGGCTTAAGGCCATGAAATCTGAGATGGGATCCATGTATGAGAACAAAGTGTGGACTTTGGTGGAGTTGCCCGATGATCGGTAAGCCATATTGTATAAATGGATATTCAAGAGGAAGACATACGTTGATAGTAGTATTACTATCTACAAAGCTCGACTTGTTGCAAAAAGGTTTTTGACAAGTTCAAGGTGTTGACTACAATGAGATTTTCTCAACTGTAGCGATGCTTAAGTCTATCCGAATCATGTTAGCAATTGCCACAATTTATGAAATCTGGCAAATGGATGTCAAAAACTGCATTCCTTAATGGTTTTCTCAAAGAAGAGTTGTATATGATGCAACCAGAAGGTTTTGTCAATCCTAAAGGTACTAACAAAATGTGCATGCTCCAGCGATCCATCTATGGACTGGTGCAAGCATCTCGGAGTTGGAATATACGCTTTGATGAGTTGATCAAAGCATATAGTTTTGTACAGACTTACGGTGAAGCCTGTATTTACAAGAAAGTGAGTGGGAGCACTACAGTATTTCTGATAAGTATATGTGAATGACATATTGTTGATCAGAAATAATGTAGAATTATTCTGCAAAGCATAATGGAGTGTTTGAAAGGAGTTCTTTAAAATAAAGACCTCAGTAAAGCTACTTACATATTGAGCATCAAGATCTATTGAGATAGATCAAGACGCTTGATAAGATTTTCAATGAGTACATACCTTGACAAGATTTTGAAGTAGTTCAAAATGGAACAGTCAAAGAAGGAATTCTTGCCTATGATGCAAAGGTGTGAAGTTGAGTAAGACTCAAGACCCGACCATGGCAGAAAATAGAAAGAGAATGAAAAGTCATTCCCTATGCCTCAGTCATAGGTTCTATAAAGTATGCTATGCTGTGAACCAGACATATTGTATACCTTGCTCTGAGTTTGGCAAGGGAATACAATTTTGATCTAATAGTAGATCACTGGACAACGGTCAAGAATATCCTTAGTAAGGACTAAGGAGATGTTTCTCGATTATGGAGGTGATAAAAGAGTTTGTTGTAAAAGTTACATCAGTGCAAACTTTTACACTGATCCAGATGACTCTAAGTCTCAATCTGGATACATATTGAAAGTGGGAGCAATTAGCTAGAGTAGCTCCGTGCACATCATTGTGGAAATAAAATATTTGCAAAATACATACGGCTCTGAATGTGACAGACCCGTTGACTAAACTTCTCTCACGAGCAAAACATGATCGCACCTTAGTACTCTTTGGGCGTTAATCACATAAGCGATGTGAACTAGATTATTGACTCTAGTAAACCCTTTGGGTGTTGATCACATGACGATGTGAAATATGGGTGTTAATCATATACACATATGAATATTGGTGTTAAATCACATGGCGATGTGAACTAGATTATTGACTCTAGTGCAAGTGGGAGACTGAAGGAAATATGCCCTAGAGGCAATAATAAAGTTATTATTTATTTCCTCATATCATGATAAATGTTTATTATTCATGCTAGAATTGTATTAACCGGAAACATAATACATGTGTGAATACATAGACAAACATAGTGTCACTAGTATGCCTCTACTTGACTAGCTCATTTATCAAAGATGGTTATGTTTCCTAGCCATGGACAAAAGAGTTGTCATTTGATTAACGGGATCACATCAATAGGAGAATGATGTGATTGACTTGACCCATTCCGTTAGCTTAGCACTTGATCGTTTAGTATGTTGCTATTGCTTTCTTCATGACTTATACATGTTCCTGTAACTATGAGATTATGCAACTCCCATTTGCCGGAGGAACACTTTGGGTGCTACCAAACGTCACAACGTAACTGGGTGATTATAAAGGAGTACTACAGGTGTCTCCAAAGGTACATGTTGGGTTGGCGTATTTCGAGATTAGGTTTTGTCACTCCGATTGTCGGAGAGGTATCTCTGGGCCCTCTCGGTAATGCACATCACTATAAGCCTTGCAAGCAATGTGACCAATGAGTTGGTTACGTGATGACGCATTACATAACGAGTAAAGAGACTTGCCGGTAACGAGATTGAACTAGGTATTGGATACCGACGATCGAATCTCGGGCAAGTAACATACCGATGACAAAGGGAACAACGTATGTTGTTATGCGGTTTGACCAATAAAGATCTTCGTAGAATATGTAGGAACCAATATGGGCATCCAGGTCCCGCTATTGGTTATTGACCGAGAATGGTTCTAGGTCATGTCTACATAGTTCTCGAACCCGTAGGGTCCGCACGCTTAACGTTACAATGACAGTTTTATTATGAGTTTATAAGTTTTGATGTACCGAAGTTTGTTCGGAGTCCCGGATGTGATCACGGACATGACAAGGAGTCTCGAAATGGTCGAGACATAAAGATTGATATATTGGAAGCCTATGTTTGGACATCGGAATGGTTCTGGGTGAAATCGGGATTTTACCGGAACACCGGGGGGTTACCGGAACCCTCCTGGGGGATAATGGGCCTTAGTGGGCCAAGAGGGAGAAGAGGAGGGCCGGCCAGGGCACGCTGCGTGCCCCTCCCCCCTAGTCCGAATAGGACAAGGAAGGGGGGGGGGGCGGCGCCCCCCTTTCCTCTTTCCCCTCCCCCCTTTCCTTCTCCACCAAGGCAAGAGGTGGGAGTCCTACTCCCGGTGGGAGTAGGACTCCTCCAGACGCACCCCTAGGGGGCCGGCCGCACCTCCCCCTCGCTCCTTTATATACGAGGGCGGGAGGGCACCGCATAGACACACAAGTTGATCTACGGATCGTTCCTTAGCCATGTGCGGTGCCCCCCTCCACCATATTCCACCTCGGTCATATCGTCGCGGAGTTTAGGCGAAGCCCTGCGCCGGTAGAACATCATCATCGTCACCACGCCGTCGTGCTGACGGAACTCATCTCCGGAGCTTCGCTGGATCAGAGGCCGGAGATCGTCATCGAGCTGAACGTGTGCTGAACGCGGAGGCCCTGTACATTCGGTGCTTGGATCGGTCGGATCGTGAAGACGTACGACTACATCAACCGCGTTGTGCTAACGCTTCCGCTTACGGTCTACAAGGGTACGTGGGCATACACTCTCCCCTCTCGTTGCTATGCCATCACCATGATCTTGCGTGTGCGTAGGAATTTTTTTGAAATTACTACATTCCCCAACATATCCGTCTCGCTGGGCCTTATTTGCCTCTAACAAATGGACGAACACCGACCGATCTCTCGCTATACATATAGCCAGCTAGGTCCTTATAACTCGTTTTTACCCACACATCGATCGATCTACCTCATTAGTTGTGTCTCTCCCTTCCTCTGACAAACAACAATTGATCTATCGATCTAGTTAGGTTTGCTTACCAAACACATGGTTCCCCTTCATCATCCATGGATGCGTCCCGACAGATCTATCACACACAGGCACACACAGAAACACATCCCCACTCTTATTGATAACATTGCAGTTCCACCCTCAATTTGTCTAGTAGGCCTCTCCCAACATCTCTGAGAAGCAACTCCATCACCCATCCAGCACTCTACCCCTCTCCCTCCCTCTCCCTCCCTCTCTCTCTCCTCTCTCTCTCTATCCCATCATATTTCCCGTCCTTCAGTTATGTACGGATGTCGACCGATCTCCCTCATGACATAGCTGGGTCTCTCCTTCTCAACACATATACGAGTCGTTCTACCTCTATAGTTAGGCCTCTGCCTACCCCTCCCCCACACACACCGATACATCAAGCGCTCTAGTCATGTCTCCCTGCCACACACAAACTTGACATGTGCCCTCTAACGTTCCGGTAGGCCAGTCGCCCTATATCTTTGACTTGCACACACACACACGCAATTTTGATGGCTCTCTTCATCGATCTCGCACCCACCCGTACTTGATCCTCTCTTCGACTCTATCGATAGCTATGACCCCTCCCTCTCTTCTCGTGGATTGCCCAACCCTCTATGTATGATATGGATAGGCCTCCATTTCACACACAACGCATGCAAAATTTTGTTTGAGATGTCATCGACACATATTCCCACAAATAATTCACGAAATCAACCCCCACCCCACCCCACCCCCACCACAAAACAAAAAGCACTCACAAACGCGGTTTGTATCTCTCACACACACCCACGTAGGTGGGGGACGTGCACGAAGAGAAGATGATGCGGAGCATCCCTCGCTCATACCCACGGACGTATCGGCATCTCCCTCAACACCACTTGGACCCATGACAAGAGCTAGAGCCAAGGCTATCGAAGATAAGGTGAACTCGCTCCTTTCCGAACTTCCTCTCTCTACTCACGAGACTTGGCTACTACCTCAAATGGACACTCTGTGTGTGATCAGGTACCTGGAGGAAAGCCATGGTGCATCTACATCCATCGGACAAGGAGGCAAAGCTACCAACCGCGAAGGTCAAGATGAAGGTCCACCGGAGAAAGCTCCAGCCACCGGACGACCGGCCGGGACCGGACGTCCGGCGCCTAAAGCCCCAGCCGCCAAGTCCCAGCCAACGCAGGCCCCAGCGAGCGGACGTCCGGCCCAGATCGGACGACCGGCCACACTCTCCAGCGAGCGGACGACCGGAGTCACCGGACGTCCGACACTTGTCAACAGAACGAATATTAACGAAAGTATGAAGATTCCGGACGTCCGGCGCCTCCTTCACAGAACGCTTCCAGCGGACGTCCGACGACACCGGACGACCGGTCCCCCATGAGCCACCGGACGACCGGTCCCCAGCGGACGTCCGGTACCTGTCTGCGCACAGTTTCGAGCCAAAGCCCATGTACCCCTCCACTCCGTCCCCTTTTGCACTAAGACTATATATAGGTCTCTCCTACCTCCTAGCAAGGGTTAGCATTGGATTAGCTCATATTTGTGTGAGAGCCTTTGCTCATCCACTTGGATACTTCTCCTCGGAGTTCACGACCTCTTCGGAGAAGATCCCCCAAGCGGATTCAAGACCCCTTTCTAGGGAAGAACATCAAGGCCTCCTCACGGAGAAGAACGGTTCCTTTGTATCCTTACCTTTGTTGATTGTGGATCATATGTTACTCTTTGTGTTCGGTGATCTAGCACTTGTGTGATCGATTCCTTGTTGGTTTAGTGATTCTCTCTCGTTTTCCCCGTGTTTTCCCATTGTGCTTCCGCGTGTTCTTCATGATTCCCCATAGGATCCACTCCAAACGTGAAAGATCGTCGCTATAGGGTTCCGCCCTACAACATCTTGGTATCATGAGCCACGTTGATCACGTTTTTGGAGCCCCTACCCCGTGTTTTCTAGCTTGATTTTGTTGTTTTCGTCCTAAATCCGAAAATCCCCACCAAAAAATAGCCCCAAATTTAT
This sequence comes from Triticum dicoccoides, assembly GCF_002162155.2. NCBI lineage: Eukaryota > Viridiplantae > Streptophyta > Magnoliopsida > Poales > Poaceae > Triticum > Triticum dicoccoides. The sequence goes on from NC_041393.1 coordinate 244,861,920, forward strand.
TTTGTGATTTGTTGGTGAATTGAGATTTTGTTGGATTTGGTTCATGGATTTGAGTTGCTACGTGTGGATCTATCTTTCCCCTCCCTCCCCACCCTTTTCCATCCACCAATCCGCTCGATTTCGACATCACCACCTCTATCCACCCCGAAATCGTGCAGTTCATCCCGTGCCCGAATTTCGCCCAGGCACCAGACGACCGGAACCTACCGGACGTCCGACGACCGGACGACCGTAAAAACCCGACGTCCGTGAAACTCTGACGAAACTGAAATTTTCAGTTCGGCCACCACCACAACCCCACCTTCCACCACATCTTTCAAACCCACATACACCACCTTCCTCCCCAATACCTCCGATGACGATTTTAACATAGTTTGGTCCTTGAGATTTTGAGTTGTGGCTCCCGTGTCCTATTGTGTTTCGGCTATTTAGGTACGGTTCGACTTCATCATCACCACGACTTGTCTTCACAAGGGTCTCATCATCGCCAAGGACGGTAACTTCGACGACATCTTTGTCATACCTTGCAATTGCATTGATACCCCACATGGCCCTACTTTTGCGTAGCTTACCCATCGAGACTAGCCATTGAGTATTGCCGGCAACGTGACTTGTGCACATTAGTGATAATACTCCATATCATACATACCATACCATAGTGGTGCATATCTTGGGATCCACTCATGTGTCACAAAGTTGTCATCGCATACACAATTGCTATCTTGGTTCGTGAAATTTTGCATGAGAAAAGAGCTCAAAAGTGAAAGAGCCACCCAAGCTTTTAAGCAAAGAGGAAAGATAAGCAAAGAGCTTATGAACAAGAACCATAGCATCATACTACATTAAGATTGTCATATAAGATCATCTTGGATCATAGCACCGAAATACCATACATATAGCATACGTGGGATAGAGATAGTTGCATTTTTGCCTAGTAGGTTGTGCACAAGTTCCGTATCCGCCTATTGTGCAATCGTGCTAGTGTCTCTCTAGTATTGTGCAACAAGAGCATTTTTGTGGGTTCCACATTTTGGCTCACTTTTGGTTTGCACAATCCCATCTATCTATTTGCGTGTGTGTTCCCATGTTCCACTATTTTGCTTGGTCTACTTGTTGCATTTGCAAATTTGTGAACCATTTCCAACATTATTGAAGCTCACTTACTATTGCATCAAATTTTATGCCACCATCCTAACCAAGCTCCACCATAAGCTTTTACTTGTGTAGGTGTGAGAACTGACAAGAATTGGTACCAATAGTGCTATTTCATTGTCCGCATTTGAGTGAACTTGATTCATCATCAACATTGGTCAAAGGTACATTGGTATAAGTTCTTCTCCTTCTACCACTCACATTTTGCTTGAAATGATGGATAGGCCAAGTACTTCTACCAACCCACTCTTCATCGAGCAAGACGATGACATGTCATCATACGTCACCAAGAGCCACCTCTTTGGTGCACAACGAGCGTTGCATCAAGAGCAACAAGCAATGAACGACCGCATCGACAACCTCGCCACCGACTTGCGACTCTCCGAGCAACATACAAGAGACTACTTCGACAACAAGCTCGACGCACACAAGCAAGAGAACGATGCAAGAATGGACGAGATCCGCGCCTTGTTGGTGAACCCGCCTCCTTCTACATCGTGATACTCAAGACGGAGCCACTCAAGTTGACACTCCGACGAATCCTTCTCCGGCTCAAGTACACCAACATCGAACACTCTTCGACGAGCCACGCGTCAAGACCGTCATGCATCTCGCAACCCGCTACACGTCAAGCATTCACAAGAGCAAGTCGATGAGCAAGTCCCTCGTCCTCAATCAAACCAAATAGCGTTTGCTCAAGCTCAAGAACAACAATGTCTTCATCGCCAAGAAGAAGAAGAACAAGCACGTCTACACCAAGAGCAACAAGACGCCGAGGCTCAACGTCTTCAACAACAACAACGAGAAGCACAAGCTCTTGAGGCGGAACGTGCCCTTCAAGCATCAAGTCGAGCTATCGCCAACCGCAATCGCGAACGGCGCAATCTAGAGGAAGCCCTTCGAGAATAAATCCAAGAGAGGAACTACCATCCGCGTGTCCAACATCAAGCTCCACAAGCTCCTTCACAAGCTCGTCAAGCTCCACCTCAACCTCAAGGTCGACAAGAGCAAGTTGATCATGGACTTCCTCCATGCCAAGAGCAACATGAGGATAATTACCCTCCACGTCAAGGGCGTCATCATCACCATCGCCAACAACACAATGAAGAGCAACGCTATGGCAAGCTCAAATTCACAATGCCCAAGTTCAATGGAAGCAATGATCCCGAAGAGTACCTCTCATGGGCATTGAAGGTCGACAAGATCTTTCGTTTGCACAACTATGAGGAAGAGAAGAAGATCGCTATGGCATCACTTGAGTTCCAAGACTATGTGCTCATATGGTGGGAACAAGTCCTTCAGCGCCGACAAGCAAGAGGTGAACCTCCAATCACCACTTGGGCTCAAATGAAGGATGTCATGCGAGCACGTTTTGTGCCAACCTACTACAACCGCGATCTCTTCAAGAAGCTACAACTCCTCAAGCAAGGAACAAATAGTGTTGAAGAATACTACAAGGAAATGGAGATTGCCATGATTCGAGCCAATGTCACGGAGGATGATGAGCAAACAATGGCACGATTCTTGAATGGACTCAATCATCCCATCCAGAAGATCGCCGACTTCCAACCCTACTCCAACCTCATTGAGCTCGTGCATCAAGCTACAAAGGCGGAACGCCAAGTGCAAGATGACTTCAAGTATGCCAAGTACTCCTCCAAGATCTACGGCTTCTCCAATAACCAAGCTTCAACAACTACTCCAAATTCGACATCAACCAAGCCTTCTCCAAGCAACGACGACAAGCCAAGTTACAAGAAAACTTCCACAAGTTCAAGTCGTCTTCCTCCTACTACAAGCAACTTCAAGCCGCGTGCTTCGCCATCTACTCCAACCGATGAGACCGTCAAGACAAGCTCCTTCAAGTGTTTCACTTGCGGCGGCCGAGGCCACAAGTCCTATGAATGCACAAACAAGCGCACCATGATCCTCAACGACGATGGCACCTATGACTCAATGAGTGAATATGAAATGGAAGCTCTTGAGCAAGTGGCCATGCACCGGCGCGTGAACAAGGATGAAGATGATCAAGTCTTTTGTGATGAAGATACGAGCCCCGCTCTCGTTGTCTCCAAGGACTTTACTCTTCAACATCAACAAGAAGAAGACCAACGATGCCACATCTTCCACACAAAGGCCGACATCAATGGACGATCCGTCAAGGTCATCATCGACGGAGGTAGTTGCCACAACTTGGCAAGTGAAGAACTATGCTCCAAGCTTCAATTGGTCAAGAGGAAGCACCCACACCCCTACAAGGTTCAATGGCTAAGTGACTTCGGAACTATACGAGTTGAGCATACGGTCCAAGTATCCTTCAAAATTGGTGCATATGAGGACACTTTGGAGTGTGATGTGGTCCCAATGACCGTTTGCCATCTCCTTCTTGGTCGACCATGGCAATTCGACCGTGGTGTCTTCCACAACGGGCGTACCAACCACTATAGCTTTAAGATGAAAGCAAAGGAATATGTACTACGACCTATGTCTCCTAGTCAAGTGATAGCCGACAAGCAAGCCACCCACCATAGAGAGAAGAGTGAGAAAGTGAGCCACCAAAACATGAGTGAGAGTAACAAGCCACACTTGAGCGCCTCTTCGGCTAGAGAGAAAAACCTCATACTATTTGCCACAAAAAGTGAGATGAGAGAAGTGTGTGAGAACCCATCGAGTGTGATGCACTTTGTCCTTGTGTGCAAGGATGGAGAACCAAAAACTAACACCATTCACGAGCTACCTTTGGTGTTGCAATCTCTTTTGCAGGAATTTCAAGATGTTTTCCCAGATGAGCTACCTCCGGGTCTACCTCCTCTACGAGGCATTGAGCATCGAATCGACCTCATCCCCGGAGCGCCACTTCCAAACAAAGCTCCATACCGTGTCAATCCCGAAGAAACCAAGGAGATTCAACGGCAAGTACAACAACTAATCGACAATGGTCATGTAAGTGAAAGCTTAAGCCCTTGTGCCGTTCCCGTCATACTTGTGTGTCACGCCCAATATGCGACCCTATCCAAAAGGAACTCGAAGGTCCCAGCAAGGATAGACCCGCATATTGAAACACTTTTGCAAGGTGGATATCATTACATCAACATTACATAATAGATGGGGATACATACAAAAGGCATACAATGCCACACGAATACAACATCATCATACATAAGAGCAACATCCGACTACAGATGAAACACAAATAGAAATTCGAACGACATCCACCCTGCTAGCCCAGGCTGCCGACCTGGAACCTATCCCCTGATCGAAGAAGAAGCAGAAGAAGAACTCCAAAACAAGCAAGCATCGCTCTCGCGTCAAGATCATCGCATAACCTGTACCTGCAACTATTGTTGTAGAAATCTGTGAGCCACGAGGACTCAGCAATCCCATTACCATGGGTATAAAGACTAGCAAAGCTTAATGGGAAAGGAAGGGGTAAAGTGGTGAGGTTGCAGCAGCGACTAAGCATGATATGGATGCTAACATACGCAAATAAGAGCGAGAAGAGAAGCAAAGGGACGGTCGTCAACTAGTAATGATCAAGAGGTGATCCTGAACTCCTACTTACGTCAAACATAACCCAAAGACCGTGTTCACTTCCCGGACTCCGCCCAAAAGAGACCATCACGGCTACACACACGGTTGATGCATTTTAATTCGGATCTGGTGTCAAGTTATCGACAACCGGACAATAACAAATTCCCATGTGCCACATAACCGCGGGCACGGCTTTCGAAAGATAATACCCTGCAGGGGTGTCCCAACTTAGCCCATGATAAGCTCTTGCGATCAACGAAGGATATACCTTCTCCCAGGAAGACCCGCTCAGTCTCGGAATCCCTGTTTACAAGACATTTCGACAATGGTAAAACAAGACCAGCAAGACCGCCCGATGCACCGACAATCCCGATAGGAGCTGCACATATGTCGTTCTCAGGGCAACACCGGATGAACACTACGTACAACTAAAACCAGAACTCGAGTTTCCCCGAGGTGGCGCTGCAAGTGGCTCTGGTTCGGACCAACACTTAGACAAGCATTGGCCCGGGGGGGGGGGGCTGAATAAAGATGACCCTTGGGTTAATTACTCCCAAGGGAAAAGTAGGTGGTGGTGAGGCAAATGGTAAAACCAAGATTGGGCCTTGCTGGAGGAGTTTTATTCAAAGCGAACTGTCAAGGGGGTCCCATAAATCACCCGACCGCGTAAGGAACGCAAAATCCGGGAACATAACACCGGTATGATGGAAACTAGGGCGGCAAGAGTGGAACAAAACACCAGGCATAAGGCCGAGCCTTCCACCCTTTACGAAATATATAGATGCATTAATTAAATAAGAGATATTGTGATATCCCAACAAAATCCTGTCCACCATGGAGCAATCTTCAACTTCACCTGCAGCTAGCAACGCTATAAGAGGGGCTGAGCAAAAGCAGTAACATAGCCAAGCAATGGTTTGCTAGGAAGGGTGCAAAAGGTTAGAGGTTCATGGCAATTTGGGAGGTTTGATGAGCAAAAGATAGGTAGCGCAGCAAAGCGATAGAACGAAGCAACTAGCATAGCAATGATAGTAGTGAGATCCAGGGTAGCGGTCATCTTGCCTCAAATCCCGCAAGGAAGAAGAACGAGTCCATGAGGAAGATGAAGCCACAAAGACGAACCAAGCGTAGGCGAACGAATCCTCATGATCGCAATGAAACGGGAACTATCGAGAAGAAGCACACAACATGGTAAACACACCACACATAGACAAGACATGATGCACAACAAGCATGATGCATGACAAAGCTAGATGAAGCTACTCATGGCAAGAGACGATGCAAACAAGAGCAACACATCAAAGCAAGTTTAAATGAGGCCGGGAACAACATATAACAATTCCGGTAAGTCCTCATATGCAAATTTAGAAATTGGTCCAGATCTGAATAAACCTTATGTTCAAGTTGTTAAACATCAAGTTAAGATGCACCAAGATGATCTACACGAGATTCTAGTCAAGTTACATATAAAGTTCGTTTGATTCGGAGCTACGGTCTAGAAGATATGAGCAAAACAAGTTAAACATGGCATTGATGCAAAATGCATACAAACATCAAGCAAACACACCAAAACAAGGATGCAACATGGTAATATGAAACTACATGCAAAACCAAGCAAGTTTCATATAGAGCACACTCAGAACGGAGCAACGGTTCAACACATACACTCTATACAAGACATAACAACAGTCTGCCCAAAACAGCAACTAGGCATCTTGCAAGCATCAAAACAACAAGCTACAACGCCCCAACATGAGAACAAAATGCATGGGCATGAAGTACATGTAAAGCATGACAAAACATGAACACTGAGCTATCTCCAGAAAAGAATAGAACATGCTCAAAAGGACATGGGAAGATTGCAAATAATAACAGTTTCAGGCTTAGCAGAAATAACATCAGGTTGCAATGTTTAGAGCTATCAAACAACATGTTACAAGAACTTATCATGGCAACCAAAGACATGGCATGAATCTACTAATCTTATATAACAAAAGTCCCTTACTGACCACGAGCTAAAAAGGATCAGAAGATATGATGGCACCCATGTAAACATGGCAATTTATAAGACAGATTCATACATGGCAGGAACAACAATAAGTAGACATGTTGGTGAGCTTGAACCACTCACTACAGAGCAATACATGGCATCGCAAGACAACCAACAGCAAGAATACATGTTTATGAAGCTAAGCATGGCAAGAGCAAGTTCATAGGATGCTTGGATCACTAACAACAAACATGGTAACATTGAACTTAATGTTAACAGGCTGATAGCAACATTATTTAGCAAGTTTGGATCAAGATAACAACATGTTACAGCAGGCTATAATTGCAACCAGGGGCATGAATGAATAGAGAAAGACATGTATAACAAAACATCCTTAGTGAACATCTCCAGATTATGCATGGAATGACTTGTAGCAGCAGGTTAACATAGCAACAAAATATAACAGAAACAGCCTAGCAAAACAACAACAGCAAGTATCCTACTTAACAAGCTTGATGCACTCACTACACAACTCAAAAAAATACATGGATAGCACCTCTGGAAAGATGGCATAGCATAGATCAAAACACATGTAGACATCAACCTCATAGGATGCACACATCAAACATGGCAAAAATGACAAATGAGCATGTTATAACAGTTTCAGCAGATTAACATCACATAGCACTCTTGCGACGATGAGTCAGGCATCAAGATGAACTCCAATGAACATCATGCAATGGAATGAAATGAAGTACTCGTCGAGGCGTACAATTTGACATATTACACACACGAAACGGAGCAGTATGCACAGAGTTATGGCAGGTCAAACAGGGGACGAAAATGTTACAAATCTGGGGACTTGGGTGGATTTTTCAGGAAAAAAACGGAGTGAGCGCAGATTAGCTAAATAGCGCCGCAGGCGAGGGATAGGCTGACGGGGGCGCTCACCTTGTGGGCTACAGCCCAGGTCAGTGGAGTGGGCCGGCGCTGCTGCGTGGGCCGGGGCGCTGGGCCCTGGGGAGTGGCCGGCTTGCGGGGCCCATGGCGGCGCCTCGCTCTCCTCCCGATCCCTCCTGGATCGGGGAAGGAAGGGCCGACGAGGACCGATGGCGGCGCGGCGAGGCCCGACGAAGAGGGGCGGAGCTGATGTGAGGCGAGGGCGGCGAAGGACGGCGACAGGGACCGGATCCCGGTGGCGACTGCCGGATCCGGGCGCGGCGCGGCTTCGGGCGGCGTGCGGGCGACGTGGGCGCGGAGCTCGAGCTCCGGCGAGCTTATACCGATGCGGCGGCGAGGAAGCATCGACGGTGGCGGCTTTCATGGCGGCGGGGCGCGCAGAGGAGCCGACGAACGGGCGGCGGCGGCGCTCCGTGGGCTGGCGGCTGCGGCGAGGAATCGGGGTCGGGCACGGGGCGCGGGCGCCTCGGGCGCACGGCGGCGGTGCGGACGGGCCGGGCGGCCCGGGGCGGGCTCGCGATGGGCCCTGGCGGACCTGGCGGCGGGGTGGAGAGAGAGAGAGGGTGAGGTGGTGGCGCCTAAGTGGCTGTGGCGGCGGGGTTGCTGATGTGGCACGACGGGATTGGCCGGAGCGACGCGTCCGGCGGACATGTCCGGCACGGGCGGACGTGTCCGGCGGCGCGAGGAAGAGGAAGGCTAGGGTTAGACCGCGAATTCGGGGGAGGGGGACTAATTTTTAGGTAGAGGGAGCTAGGAGAGTCCAAAAGAGGTGTGGTTTTTGCCCACACGATCGTGATCGAA
>NC_041393.1:244871916-244874140 GCF_002162155.2 Triticum dicoccoides
ATGGTCGAGAGAGAGTCAGACTCCGGGAAGAAAAAGGGTGGGAGGGCGGGAAAAACAAAGGCAACTTGGAAGGGGAAACCGACGAATATCTTGAAGAGAAAAACACCGGTTGAAATCATTGAGGAAAGAAAGCAAAGACTTCGCATGAGTAGGAAGGATACTCGATTACGGACTTCGGTTCCGAGAAGAAAAGGGTGGGTGGGTGGGAAAAGAAAAACAACTGAGGATTGAACTTGCAAAAACGAAGAGGCTCGAGTCAACTTGACGAGGAATGCACCGGATGAAAAGAGCTGAGAACCAACGATCGGAAAACCAACTGCGTGACCCTAAAGAAAATTTGAAAGGGAAGAGAAGTAATTTAAAACACTTACGTCAAGATTTCTCACCAGAGCGACGAAGGGGCTGAGGAGTAAAAAGAATTCCTACTCTCTTATATAACTAGACTCCAAAAATAGTTTTCTTCTAGACTCAACAGCGGCCAAACTACAGGATCAATCAAGGAGGCTCCTAGGGTCGTTCGAGGCTCTGATACCAACTTGTCATGCCCAATATGCGACCCTATCCAAAAGGAACTCGAAGGTCCCACCAAGGATAGACCCGCATATTGAAACGCTTTTGCAAGGTGGATATCATTACATCAACATTACATAATAGATGGGGATACATACAAAAGGCATACAATGCCACACGAATACAACATCATCATACATAAGAGCAACATCCGACTACGGATGAAACACAAACAGAAACTCGAACGACATCCACCCTGCTAGCCCAGGCTGCCGACCTGGAACCTATCCCCTGATCGAAGAAGAAGCAGAAGAAGAACTCCAAAACAAGCAAGCATCGCTCTCGCGTCAAGATCATCGCATAACCTGTACTTGCAACTATTGTTGTAGTAATCTGTGAGCCACGAGGACTCAGCAATCCCATTACCATGGGTATCAAGACTAGCAAAGCTTAATGGGAAAGGAAGGGGTAAAGTGGTGAGGTTGCAGCAGCGACTAAGCATGATATGGTGGCTAACATACGCAAATAAGAGCGAGAAGAGAAGCAAAGGGACGGTCGTCAACTAGTAATGATCAAGAGGTGATCCTGAACTCCTACTTACGTCAAACATAACCCAAAGACCGTGTTCACTTCCCGGATTCCGCCGAAAAGAGACCATCACGGCTACACACACGGTTGATGCATTTTAATTCGGATCTGGTGTCAAGTTATCTACAACCGGACATTAACAAATTCCCATCTGCCACATAACTGCGGGCACGGCTTTCGAAAGATAATACCGTGTAGGGGTGTCCCAACTTAGCCCATGATAAGCTCTCGCGATCAACGAAGGATATACCTTCTCCCAGGAAGACCCGCTCAGTCTCGGAATCCCTGTTTACAAGACATTTTGACAATGGTAAAACAAGACCAGCAAGACCGCCCGATGCGCCGACAATCCCGATAGGAGCTGCACATATGTCGTTCTCAGGGCAACACCGGATGAACACTACGTACAACTAAAACCAGAACTCGAGTTTCCCCGAGGTGGCGCTGCAAGTGGCTCTGGTTCGGACCAACACTTAGACAAGCATTGGCCCGGGGGGGGGGGCTGAATAAATATGACCCTTGGGTTAATTACTCCCAAGGGAAAAGTAGGTGGTGGTGAGGCAAATGGTAAAACCAAGATTGGGCCTTGCTGGAGGAGTTTTATTCAAAGCGAACTGTCAAGGGGGTCCCATAAATCACCCGACCGCGTAAGGAACGCAAAATCCGGGAACATAACACCGGTATGACGGAAACTAGGGCGGCAAGAGTGGAACAAAACACCAGGCATAAGGCCGAGCCTTCCACCCTTTACGAAATATATAGATGCATTAATTAAATAAGAGATATTGTGATATCCCAACAAAATCCTGTCCACCATGGAGCAATCTTCAACTTCACCTGCAGCTAGCAACGCTATAAGAGGGGCTGAGCAAAAGCAGTAACATAGCCAAGCAATGGTTTGCTAGGAAGGGTGCAAAAGGTTAGAGGTTCATGGCAATTTGGGAGGTTTGATGAGCAAAAGATAGGTAGCGCAGCAAAGCGATAGAACGAAGCAACTAGCATAGCAATGATAGTAGTGAGATCCAGGGTAGCGGTCATCTTGCCTCAAATCCCGCAAGGAAGAAGAACGAGTCCATGAGGAAGATGAAGCCACGAAGACGAACCAAGCGTAGGCGAACGAATCCTC
>NC_041393.1:244874150-244930893 GCF_002162155.2 Triticum dicoccoides
GGGGGGGCTGAATAAAGATGACCCTTGGGTTAATTACTCCCAAGGGAAAAGTAGGTGGTGGTGAGGCAAATGGTAAAACCAAGATTGGGCCTTGCTGGAGGAGTTTTATTCAAAGCGAACTGTCAAGGGGGTCCCATAAATCACCCGACCGCGTAAGGAACGCAAAATCCGGGAACATAACACCGGTATGACGGAAATAGGGCGGCAAGAGTGGAACAAAACACCAGGCATAAGGCCGAGCCTTCCACCCTTTACGAAATATATAGATGCATTAATTAAATAAGAGATATTGTGATATCCCAACAAAATCCTGTCCACCATGGAGCAATCTTCAACTTCACCTGCAGCTAGCAACGCTATAAGAGGGGCTGAGCAAAAGCAGTAACATAGCCAAGCAATGGTTTGCTAGGAAGGGTGCAAAAGGTTAGAGGTTCATGGCAATTTGGGAGGTTTGATGAGCAAAAGATAGGTAGCGCAGCAAAGCGATAGAACGAAGCAACTAGCATAGCAATGATAGTAGTGAGATCCAGGGTAGCGGTCATCTTGCCTCAAATCCCGCAAGGAAGAAGAACGAGTCCATGAGGAAGATGAAGCCACGAAGACGAACCAAGCGTAGGCGAACGAATCCTCGTGATCGCAACGAAACGGGAACTATCGAGAAGAAGCACACAACATGGTAAACACACCACACATAGACAAGACATGATGCACAACAAGCATGATGCATGACAAAGCTAGATGAAGCTACTCATGGCAAGAGACGATGCAAACAAGAGCAACACATCAAAGCAAGTTTAAATGAGGCCGGGAACAACATATAACAATTCCGGTAAGTCCTCATATGCAAATTTAGAAATTGGTCCAGATCTGAATAAACCTTATGTTCAAGTTGTTAAACATCAAGTTAAGATGCACCAAGATGATCTACACGAGATTCTAGTCAAGTTACATATAAAGTTCGTTTGATTCGGAGCTACGGTCTAGAAGATATGAGCAAAACAAGTTAAACATGGCATTGATGCAAAATGCATACAAACATCAAGCAAACACACCAAAACAAGGATGCAACATGGTAATATGAAACTACATGCAAAACCAAGCAAGTTTCATATAGAGCACACTCAGAACGGAGCAACGGTTCAACACATACACTCTATACAAGACATAACAACAGTCTGCCCAAAACAGCAACTAGGCATCTTGCAAGCATCAAAACAACAAGCTACAGCGCCCCAACATGAGAACAAAATGCATGGGCATGAAGTACAGGTAAAGCATGACAAAACATGAACACTGAGCTATCTCCAGAAAAGACTAGAACATGCTCAAAAGGACATGGGAAGATTGCAAATAATAACAGTTTCAGGCTTAGCAGAAATAACATCAGGTTGCAATGTTTAGAGCTATCAAACAACATGTTACAGGAACTTATCATGGCAAACAAAGACATGGCATGAATCTACTAATCTCATATAACAAAAGTCCCTTACTGACCATGAGCCAAAAAGGATCAGAAGATATGATGGCACCCATGTAAACATGGCAAGTTATAAGATAGATTCATACATGGCAGGAACAACAATAAGTAGACATGTTGGTGAGCTTGAACCACTCACTACAGAGCAATACATGGCATCGCAAGACAACCAACAGCAAGAATATATGTTTATGAAGCTAAGCATGGCAAGAGCAAGTTCATAGGATGCTTGGATCACTAACAACAAACATGGTAACATTGAACTTAATGTTAACAGGCTGATAGCAACATTATTTAGCAAGTTTGGATCAAGATAACAACATGTTACAGCAGGCTATAATTGCAACCAGGGGCATGATGGATAGATCAAGACATGTATAACAAAACATCCTTAGTGAACATCTCCAGATTATGCATGGAATGACTTGTAGCAGCAGGTTAACATAGCAACAAAATATAACAGAAACAGCCTAGCAAAACAACAACAGCAAGTACCCTACTTAACAAGCTTGATGCACTCACTACACAACTCAAAAAAATACATGGATAGCACCTCTGGAAAGATGGCATAGCATAGATCAAAACACATGTAGACATCAACCTCATAGGATGCACACATCAAACATGGCAAAAATGACAAATGAGCATGTTATAACAGTTTCAGCAGATTAACATCACATAGCACTCTTGCGACGATGAGTCAGGCATCAAGATGAACTCCAATGAACATCAGGCAATGGAATGAAATGAAGTACTCGTCGAGGCGTACAATTTGACATATTACACGCACGAAACGGAGCAGTATGCACAGAGTTATGGCAGGTCAAACAGGGGACGAAAATGTTACAAATCTGGGGACTTGGGTGGATTTTTCAGGAAAAAAACGGAGTGAGCGCAGATTAGCTAAATAGCGCCGCAGGCGAGGGATAGGCTAACGGGGGCGCTCACCTTGTGGGCTACGGCCCATGTCAGTGGAGCGGGCCGGCGCTGCTGCGTGGGCCGGGGCGCTAGGCCCTGGGGAGTGGGCCTGCTTGCGGGGCTCACGGCGGCGCCTCGCTCTCCTCTCGATCCCTCTTCGATCGGGGAAGGAAGGGCCTACGAGGACCGATGGCGGCGCGGCGAGGCCCGACGAAGAGGGGCGGAGCTGATGTGAGGTGAGGGCGGCGAAGGACGGCGGCAGGGACCGGATCCCGGCGGCGATCGCCGGATCCGGGCGCGGCACGGCTCCGGGTGGCGTGCGGGCGACATGGGCGCGGAGCTCGAGCTCCAGCGAGCTTCTACCGAGGCGGCAGCGAGGAAGCTTTGACGACGACGGCTTTCATGGCGGCGGGGCGTGCGGAGGAGCCGACGAACAGGTGGCGGCGGCGCTCCGCGGGCTGGCGGCTGCGGTGAGGAATCGGGGTTGGGCATGGGGCGCGGGCGCCTCGGGCGCACGGCGGCGGTGCGGACGGGCCGGGCGGCCCGGGGCGGGCTCGCGGTGGGCCCCGACGGGCCTGGCGGCGGGGTGGAGAGAGAGAGAGAGGGTGAGGTGGCGGCGCCCGAGTGGCTGAGGCGACGGGGTTGCTGACGTGGCGCGACAGGATTGGCCGGAGCAATGTGTCCGGCGGACATGTCCGGCGCGGGCGGACGTGTCTGGCGGCGCGAGGATGAGGAAGGCTAGGGTTAGACCGCGAATTCGGGGGAGGGGGACTAATTTATAGGTAGAGGGAGCTAGGAGAGTCCAAAAGAGGTGTGGTTTTCGCCCACACGATCGTGATCGAACGACCGAGAGCATGGAGGGGAGTTTGCTGGGTTTTAGGCCACTTTGAAGGGGGTGTTGGGCTGCAAACAAAAGAGGCTTTTACGGTTCCCCGGTTAACCGTTGGAGTATCAAACGACCTCCAAATGGCACGAAACTTGACAGGTGGTCTACCGGTGGTATACCAAGGCCGCTTGGCAAACCTCGGGCCATTCCGAGAAAGTTTAACACCCGCACATGAAAAGAGGCAAAAGGGGGTGCCGGGGAACATAGGAGTGCTGAATTGCAAAACGGACAACGGGGAAAATGCTTGGATGCATGAGACGAACACGTATGCAAAATGAAATGCACATGATGACATGATATGAAATGCATATGATGACATGGCAAAGTGCAACACGCAAGCAAATGACATGGCAACGACGGCGAATAACTGGCGGACACCTGGCGCAACGAATCCGGGGCGTTACATTGTGCCTAAGCCCGATGGAAGTTTCCGTTTGTGTTCCGATTGTAGACCTATAAATGCTATTACCGTTCGCTATAGGCATCCCATTCCTCGCTTAGATGATATGCTTGATGAACTTGGTGGAGCCAACTTTTTCTCAAAAATTGATCTTAAAAGTGGCTATTATCAAATCCGCATACAAGAAGGTGATGAATGGAAAACTGCTTTCAAGACAAAATTTGGCTTATATGAATGGTTAGTCATGCCTATGGGTTTATCGGAGGCTCCCGGTACTTTTGTGCGTCTCATGCATCATGTACTTCGACCTTATATTGGAGTCTTTGTTGTGGTTTACTTCGATGATATTCTTGTGTTTAGCAAAACCATGGAAGATCATCTTGATCATGTTAAGCTTGTTTTGCAAACACTTCGCAAAGAAAGTCTTTATGCCAACATGAAAAAGTGCACATTTGGTGTTGACAAAGTGGTTTTCTTGGGTTTCGTTGTCTCTTCCAAGGGTGTCCATGTTGATGAAACTAAAATTGAAGCAATTAAAACTTGGCCCCAACCCACCAATTTACAACAAGTGCGTAGTTTTCTTGGTCTTGCGGGTTTTTATCGCCGCTTTGTGAAAGATTTTAGCACAATAGCCGCTCCTTTGCATGCTTTGAGTAAGAGGAATGCTCCTTTTGTTTGGGGATCTTTGCAATCCACCGCTTTTGATGAGCTCAAGTCTTTGCTTACTCATGCTCCGATTCTTGCTTTGCCCAATTTTGACAAAACTTTTGAGGTTCATTGTGATGCAAGTGGTACCGGAATTGGCAGAGTTTTGATGCAAGAAAAATGAGCCATTGCATATTTTAGTGAAAAACTCTCCAGTGCTCAACTTAACTATCCCATATATGACAAAGAATTGTATGCTTTAGTGCGTGTACTACATGTTTGGGAACATTATCTTAGACCTCATGAGTTTGTCATCCATACCGATCATGAAACGCTTAAGTACTTAAAAGGGCAAACTAAGTTGAACAAGCGTCATGCCAAATGGAGTGAATTTATCGAATCTTTCCCCTATGTGATCAAATACATTAAGGGTAAGGAAAATGTAGTTGCGGATGTGCTTTCACGCATATGTACGCTTGTCACTAAACTTGAGTTGAATGTTATTGGTTTTGAGCACATCAAAGACTTGTATGCTAATGATCCATCTTTTGCTATTCCTTATACTAAGTGTTTGACGCATACTTCTTGGGAACAATACTCTATTAAGGATGCTTATCTTATGAAAGCTAACAAACTTTGCATTCCCGAGTCTTCCCTTCGTTTGCTACTTTTGCAAGAGGCTCATGGAGGCGGACTCATGGGACACTTTGGATGAGATAAGACATTCTCCACGCTCTCCAAGAACTACTTTTGGCCAAAGATGTTTCGAGATGTCTCACGCTTCACCACCCGATGCTCTACATGTTGCAAAGCTAAGTCTAAAGCTCAATCTCATGGTCTTTACATGCCTCTTCCTATTCCTTATCAACCTTGGGAAGACATTAGCATGGACTTTGTACTTGGTTTGCCTAGAACTCAAAATGGAAAGGATTCCGTGTTTGTTGTTGTGGACCGATTTTCTAAGATGGCACATTTCATTCCTTGCAACAAGATAGACGATGCTTCACACGTTGCAAATCTCTTTTGTAGGGAAATCTTGCATCTCCATGGAGTACCAAAGACAATCGTCTCTGACCGCGACGTCAAGTTCTTGAGTTACTTTTGGAAGACCCTATGCGCCAAGCTCGGAATCAAGCTCTTGTTCTCATCCGCATACCATCCTCAAACCGACGGCCAAACGGAGGTGACAAACCGGACTCTCTCCACTCTACTTCACGTGTTGATCAAGAAGAACATCAAGGAGTGGGAGGCATGTCTACCCATCGCCGAGTACGCCTACAACCGTGCAAGACATTCGACTACCGGCAAGTCCCCCTTCGAGGTCGTCTACGGCTTCAACCCGTTGTCACCATTGGACATTCTACCTCTTCCTCTACAAGAGCGCACCAACATGGATGCGAGTGCACGGGCAAGCTACATCAAGAATATGCATGAAGATACAAGGCACACCATCGAGCGCCAAGTACAACGACTAGCGACCAAGCTCAACGTCAACAAGCAACCCATGATCTTGAACATTGGCGATCTTGTGTGGATACACCTTCGAAAGGACCGCTTCCCCAACGAACGCAAGTCCAAACTTCTCCCTTGAGCCGATGGACCCTTCAAGGTGCTAGCACGCTACAACGACAACGCCTACAAGATAGACCTACCACGAGGCAAGTACAATGTGAGCGACATGTTCAACGTCAAGGACCTTGCGCCATACCATGGAGATGAGGCTTTTGATCCGTGGTCGGATCTTTCCCAAGGGGGGAGCGGAGATGATGCGGAGCATCCCTCGCTCATCCCCACGGACGTATCGGCATCTCCCTCAACACAACTTGGACCCTTGACAAGAGCTAGAGCCAAGGCTATCGAAGATAAGGTGAACTCGCTCCTTTTCGAACTTCCTCTCTCTACTCACAAGACTTGGCTACTACCTCAAATGGACACTCTGTGTGTGATCAGGTACCTAGAGGAAAGCCATGGTGCATCTACATCCATCGGACAAGGAGGCAAAGCTACCAACCGCGAAGGTCAAGAAGAAGGTCCACCGGAGAAAGCTCCAACCACCGGACGACCGGCCGGGACCGGACGTCCGGCGCCTGAAGCCCCAGGCGCCAAGTCCCAGCCAACGCAGGCCCCAGCGAGCGGACGTCCGGCTCAGACCGGACGACCGGCCACACTCTCCAGCGAGTGGACGACCGGAGTCACCGGACGTCCGGCACCTGTCAACAGAACGAATATTAACAGAAGTATGAAGATTCCGGACGTCCGGCGCCTCCTTCACAGAACGCTTCCAGCGGACGTCCGATGACACCGAACGACCGGTCCCCCATGAGCCACCGGACGACCGGTCCCCAGCGGACGTCCGGTACCTGTCTGCGCACAGTTTCGGGCCGAAGCCCATGTACCCCTCCACTCCGTCCCCTTTTGCACTAAGACTATATATAGGTCTCTCCTACCTCCTAGCTAGGGTTAGCATTGGATTAGCTCATATTTGTGTGAGAGCCTTTGCTCATCCACTTGGATACTTCTCCTCGAAGTTCACGACCTCTTTGGAGAAGATCCCCCAAGCGGATTCAAGACCCCTTTCTAGGGAAGAATATCAAGGCCTCCTCACGGAGAAGAACGGTTCCTTTGTATCCTTACCTTTGTTGATTGTGGATCATATGTTACTCTTTGTGTTCGGTGATCTAGCACTTGTGTGATCGATTCCTTGTTGGTTTAGTGATTCTCTCTCGTTTTCCCCGTGTTTTCCCTTTGTGCTTTCGCGTGTTCTTCGTGATTCCCCGTAGGATCCACTCCAAACGTGAAAGATCGTCGCTATAGGGTTCCTCCCTACATCAGAAGAGGTGCATGCACGGCACACGTACTCCCGTCTCTTTCCCAACCACACCCGCGCGGGTACACGGTGGAGCTCATTTCTGTACGAAAAAGGCAGCCCACATGGTAATTTGGCACGTGTACTGGTTGTCCACTTGGTGGAGGGAGGATCATCTACCACGGGTGAACAAACAAATTGCGACTTGACGCGTTATGTTAAATTAAAAAAAGAGGCAAACCATGTGGGGCCTACCTTAGAGGCAAGGCTCTATACACTGGAGTCATTTTGATGTGTCCCGTCAACTCGCAGAATGAGGAGAAGCTTGCTTAGTACGCCATCTCCCCCGCCCATGGGCGCGGTGGCTCGCAGGATGAGGTGAAGCTTGCTCCTCCCTCGCCCATGCGCGCGGTGGCTCACAGCACGAGGAGAAAAATTTACTACTCCCTCCGTTTACTCCTCGTCCCTACTACCTTGGTTATAGAGATTATATCATATTGTTTGGAATATATATGTCCTTAGTAGATTTCAATATGAACTACTAGTACATACTCCAAACACTTATGATATAGACGTATTTTAGAGTGTACATTCACTCATTTTGCTCCGTATGTAGTAGCACTCTCTCCCTTGCCCCTCGACCCTCGCCCACGTGGTGGACGTGCAACAATTCATTCGGTCTCATATAGCCAGAACGATATATACTGCACTACCATTATTGCTCGACTTCCCGAAGAGGCGAAGAGCCAATCGCAAGGTTAATATTTTGGAGATGCCAAGCGCAAGGTTATAGGAGAATGAGTAGTAGGTGCCGCGTCATTTATAAATAATTTTTGTTTCTTCAGTGGCACGTACGCAATATGATAGGTTCATATGGAGAGAAAAGGAAACCGCTCCACTATATACATAGTCAGGACGGGCCAGCCTACACTGTTGCTTGCTGGGGTTGCTCTCTTCACACTCTCTCGCACAAAACGACTGTGGCCACATCTCTAACATCCCGGCGGATCACGTCCGCTTGGGGAAGGGGTGGATGCTTAGTGTAGATGCGGTGTCATTGCCGACGGCGAAAACCCACTGTCGGCACATCCCGATCAGGGGTCCCCGCCGTTCTCTCTCACAAAGCCGGTGAGGTTGCCTTCGTCCCTTGCTCACTGCCACGACGTGGGCAGTTGCCGCCTCCCGCCGCCCTCCTCAAGGTCGAGCTTCGTCCCTCAGGTACAACTTCCTTTACAGCCGGCTTGCACCACTGCTCCAGCTGCCCACATCATTCCCTGTGGATATTTCTCTACTTCTTTGCCCCGCACATACCAGATACCTCTACTGGCTTATACGTACTGTATTTGTGATGAGTTTATGTCTCATCAACTTTTCCTACTAATCTTATTCTAATCATGCTTCTTCAATTTCTTTGCCACAGGGATGCTCATCTCGATTTTGGTGAAACTGCACAAAATGATCCGATGGTCAAAAGGTTGCAAACTTCATTTATTAGGAAGCTCGAACGTTGCCAGCAAATGGAAGCCTGGTTAGGGTTCATGGTTCAAGGGCTAGGGACTGCATGGATCGTTTTTTTCTTTAGCTGCCTCTGTTCCAAAATAAGTGTCAACTTTAGTAGTAGTACAACTTTGTACTAAAGTTTGCACAAAGTTGAGACACTTATTTTGGAACGGAGGGAGTACATATTTGCTATGACCTGTCAATCATTGAGATGCAATAGCATGCATGTTAGTCTCCTTTGTATTTGATGAAATGTTGCAACGGGCAACCTTGGACGCAAGATACATGTAACAGGAGCTGGAAGCTTCATAGCATTGTACAAATTTATCTCGCTGATAAATTACATTACGTACTAGTACTATACTAGTACTTCCTCCGTTCCTAAATATAAGTCTTTGTAGAGATTTCACCATTAACCACATGCGGATGTATATAGATGCATTTTAAGTGTAGATTCATTCATTTTGTTCCGTATGTAGTTCACCTAGTGGAATCTCTACAAAGACTTATCTACTAGTAATAGCTAGCCCCCACTACTAGGAATTCTCTATCCTCTCCTTGAGCCACATCATCAAAATTGACATAGCCGTTAGATGAAGTAAATCAGTCATAATAGCCGTCTGATCTAGACGTTGAGAGGCTCAACACTAAGCCACATGCAAGCATGCAGAAATACCGTGGCACATGCATGTGAGTGGGTTTTAAATCACATCAACATGTCTGCATGCAAGCATGCACCG
Source organism: Triticum dicoccoides (assembly GCF_002162155.2). Taxonomy (NCBI): domain Eukaryota; kingdom Viridiplantae; phylum Streptophyta; class Magnoliopsida; order Poales; family Poaceae; genus Triticum; species Triticum dicoccoides. The sequence goes on from NC_041393.1 coordinate 244,883,523, forward strand.
GTAGCATGCATGTAAGTGAGCTTTTAAGTCCCATTAACATGTCAAAAAGAAAAATATAATCCCATTATGCAGTAGGAGTTGGCTGATCTTTTTTCCTTTTGTGGGATGATCTAAATGATGATGGGAGTTTATTTAGTTTGGCTACCACATTTGTCATACGAATATAGATTTTTTTTAGTTCTATGAAATCGATAATTTTGCGCAGAGAGATATACCGCTGTTCCGCGGCAACGAGCGGGGACTCATCTAGTAATATTTAGGAATGGAGGGAGTAATATGTAAAGAGTTAGGTGTCGCAGGTGATGGTGTGAGGTGGGCCATGTAATCACTGAGCCTACGTGTTTTCACTTCTCTTGCACTCCTCCGCTGTAAGAATGGAGAAAATTGTAATCTACTACCTCCTTTCGCCGAAAGCGTGGGACATCCAGCAGTCCTACCACCTCAGTAATAAAGACCAATGAGCCGTCAAATCACATAGACCCAGCAGTAAGTTGGACGGACGAAGCAACCATCACTCTTGCGCCAGTGAGAGGTCGCGTCCGCTCTGCCCGGGCATGAATGCGACACCGATTCTTTGGAGCGGCGCTGACCGTTTCGGGCAGAAGCGCGCGCGGGCGGTGGAGGGGCTTTGGGTGGGCCAGGATGGTCAGGAGTGGGTGTGGCAGCTGTCCGCATGTCCCTACCGGACACGCCCGGAAATGAGAGGATGCACCGACTCTCGCGGCTAAAATTGTACACTACACACCATATCTCTGTAGGAGTAGGTCGATCTGTCGCACTCTCTAACACACACATGCTGTTAAACACACACACGCACACGCACACGCACGCACCTTGGTCCCGTTGCACCTTCTAACGTGACTTATTACACCTAGACGGAGGGAGTAGTAACTATACGAGATACGGTGGCACACTGACTTAAGTCAAATATTAGTGCCTAAAATTTGTGTGCATGTTATAATAAGGATTCACTTAAAATAGTACGTGAGCAAACAGAGGGATCAATTGGACAGTGTTCCCGAGCAGTAACGAGATGTGTGAGGTAGTAATATACACCGCTGGCGATTTTAATTTTTCTTATTAATTTGTTTGTTTCACCCTCTGACTGGTGGGACCCAACGTACTACGTGGAGAGAGGTAAGGTGACTAAGGCTGCATTATTTCTGCACTATTGTGGATAGTCTTACCACCAAAGCCACATGACATAATTATGATTGAAATCCTAATGACTCCCCCCCCCACACACACAAAAACACGGCATGCCTGTCACACGAATGCAGGAATGTATAAAAGGTTATTTTCCTCTCGTTGAACATAACGGGAGGGTTGTGTAGCTGGTTAGCCTGTTCGCTCATCAAACTTGAGGTCTCGGGTTCGATAACTACACTTGAGCATAATTTTTGCCAGGAGGATTCTTTGACTGGTCAAAATGTTTCTAGGGTTTGCACGCTTCACACTCTCTCTCCAGTATATATATACACACTGGAGCCTCAGCGCTTGTAGTTGCTCTCTTCACACTCTCTCGCCCTCTCCCGCTGGATCCTCAGTGCTTGTAGTTGCTCTCTTCACACTCTCTTGCCCTCTCACAAGACTTCGTTGGCCTCTCTCTCCCCTCACTGCTGCTCAAAGAGCCGGCAGGATCCGTCCGCCGGGAAGGGAAGGAGGCTTAACACTGTCGCCGTCGGCGAGGGAGGGAATCCACTACCGGTGCTACTGTTCACTTTCCACCTAGCGGCGGCGCGGGAGGGCCTCCGACCCTTCTTCTTCGCCGCCGTCCCGTCGCCCACCGAACCACGCCCCAAGAACCTTAAGGTATATTTTACTTACTCCACAGGCATTGCTCTAGCTGCATGTATACCATGAATCTAGGATGTGGTTCAAAGAGGAAAGGAGTGGGAAAAGTTGTATATAGCATGAATCTAGGACGTGGTTCAAAGAGGAAATGAAGGGGGAAAGTTGTATAGCATGAATCTAGGACGTGGTTCAAAGAGGAAAGGAATGGGGGAAAGTAGTGGGGAAAGTTGTATCGCATAAATCTAGGACGTGGTTCAAAGAGGAAAGGAAGGGGCAAAAGTACTAGTTCAAAAAGGAAAGGAAGGGACAAGGCTGTAGAGTTTGAGCAGGACTAGATTTGCTGCGCTCACATAGGGAAAGGTGTCTAAAGATAACAAAACTGGGACCAACACAAATATGCTCCTTGGTTGTTTGTTCTTTGTTGCAACAGATTGTGCATGACCACAGTACATCGGTAGATGCACATGGTGCTGGTGCGTCCACTGTCCCGTGCAACTCATTAGCTGTTGTTAATCTATGGCCCTGTTTGGTTAAAAACTCCCTAGTCCCTACCTGCTTGGTTCCAGGGACTAAACATGGACTAGAGGTTATTAAATGACATGATAAAAGACCATGTTACCCCTAGTAATGAACTAATAGAAACAAGGTACGATGCGTGGTAGGGGCAACTGTTGGAAAAAGTCCCAAAAAGACTCCCTCGGGGTCTTCTTTCTTTAGTCCCAAATGCCCACTTTTAGTCCCGAAAAGTCCCTCCTGTTTGGTTTAGATGTGACTAACATGGAGTTTTTTTAGTCCCTACACCAAAATGTCCCTGTAAACAAACAACCTCTAATAATGCCGCTGGAAAATTGATGCAATGCCACAGTTAAAAGCAAATTACATGTTTAACAAATTTTATTGTTAATATAATCTCTATGTTAATATTAATCAATGCCACCGTTTGAGAAATGCTACTGTCTTGCTTTCTTTCCCATTTAGATAAGGTAGATTCTTCTTTTTGTTGGCTTCTGTGTCATCCACCGTTATTGACCACTAATTGTTTCCTTTGCACCTCTGTGTAAACAGGGTTATCTACTTCACCTCGTTGCCATTGTGACCTTTTGTTGAACTGCACAAAACACTTTTGTTTTAAGAGTGTTTTGTGCAGTTCAACCAAAATGTCACACCGACAACGTTGCTTGATTGCTTGATCTTAGTGGAACTGCACAAGAGGAGATCTTACTTCCTATCCGTTAAGGCAAATTTGGTTCAGATCTTCTTCTTGTGAGTTGTTTGAATTCCGCATCATGAGAGGTCAGTACTAGCCTTCTTTCACATGATTCTGCAGTGTGCTTTCATATGTTGTGCTACTTGTACGATAATGTTGCTTGATCTTAGTGAACTACACAAATGGAGACAAGACTTCCAATCTGTATGTGCACCGTAATATCCCATTGAGGTAAGATAAGGATATTTCACAACTGCTGGCCTGTATTTCGCCACTTTCATCAGAAAATTAAGTTAGTACTATACTTGTGCTCCCTAATTGACATGCCAAATCTTACATTGAAGGCGAAGCTTGTCTGTTATTGAACCAAGTGATGACGGGGAAGAACAAGCGGAAGAAAAACAAAAATCAACTCCCGGTGCTATAATGAAGCACTGGAACTGTGATGACACAAGTAATGATATAGTTTTACATCTTAATTTATTGCTATGGCTGGAATGAGCAATTGTTTTGCCACTGATTTGATGCCATACGTAATTATCTCTACTTGTGCAAACAGGGATCTTCTTTGAAGATACAAAATATTTTAGTGGAACTGCACAAGAAGATGTTAGGAACATTAAACTAATCGAGGAGTATATAGTAAGCATGGCCACCCCCGTAGATAGCAACAGATGGTTCCCGAGAAGTGCTTCATCTGTATGCTCTACACAATCAGCCTCCTGACAAAGGTTGGTACTCGCCCACTGATTTCATCCATATGATTGAGCTTTGTCATCTCTATTGGTGTTGTGCTACTGTTTAGATACTGTCATGAAAAAGTGGTATTGTCCTTGGGAAGTGCTTCATCTGTGCTGTTTTAAATATTTCCTTTCTTTTTTTCGAGCAAACATGGATGCTAGCATTTAGTAGTCCTCTTGTCTTTGCACAACAGGATCATCTTCCTCTGAAGAAGAATATGGAGTACGTGAAGTGACTAGTTCTGATTATGCCAGGATGAAGAAGCACTGTCTATCTTCTCATCAGAAGGAGCAGTTGAAGGATGGTTACATTACTCCCCACAAGACCAAACTAACTTCAGCTCAGAAGGACTGACAAATCTTCTAGGATTCTTTCTAGTGAGTTCCATTTTTCATAGTACAATTTGCTTTATACTAATCACTTTTTTGTATTTGTGCAAACAGGGGTGCTCAGCTTGATTTCAACGGGAACTGCACAAAATGTTCATGAATACATCGAATAATTCATTTCCACTACAAGAAAGGAGGTGTCCATAAGTTCAAGGTGTTGCAACATATAAGGGCGAAATCATACAAGCTACACGCGAAATTGGTTGATTTTGGTGGAACTGCACAAAAAGAACAGCTGGTTTATTTAGCACGAGTTGACATGTCATTGTCTGAACTGATGGCAAACCCTGCCCATTCCACAATTGTAGGCATTTGATTTTTTGTAATGGGACAACCTTGTCAAATTTTGCTCATTGATTTTAGCAAGATATGCGTTTGATATTTTCGAATGGGACGCCCTTGTCAGCAGCCGCGATCAATTTTTCTTTATTCTTTAGTTGTGAAGTAAATATTGCCTCTGACATGTGAGTCACTGAGATGCATAATCATCGATTGTTTTGAATGTTCTCTATGAATTGCCAGGCCTGTGTGTTTGATTGCAATGTACAGAAACGCTAAAAAGTTGCTCAAACTCTTTGTACTCCTTTTGTTCCTTTTTACTTCGCACATTGTGAAAGTGCATACTTTTTTGTATAAGATTGGTCAAAGTAGAGATACTTTGACTGCAGACAAAACCTGTACGCAGACTAGAAAGGACCGGAGGGAGTACATGTGAAACTGCTGCAAACGTGGTGATCACCCCGGGAATAATGCTAGTACATATTGTTTTGCATGTTCATCCAATGCCAGTGATACAGGAATTCGAACTAATCGAAATAAATTCATTCATACATGGTCGGATTTCATATAAACATGCCGGATTTCATTACATTTCATACATTCTTCAACTAAAAAGGGGTGTTTGTGGCCGCATGCATCTCCCAGATGCAGAGGCCGGGGGTCATCCTCCTTTTGGTAAAAAACTAAAAAGGGGTGCGCTAGAGGTATAATTAATTAACCGAAGCTACCCACCTGTGTCCCGCTGAGCCGAACAGAAGCTTCAGTGACTTAACTGCAGGTGCAGTTGCGTAACTGACATGTGGCCTGTTGGGCCCACGTGTCAGTCAGCCAACTGCACCAGCAGTTAAGTAGAAGCAGCGCTCTTTTCCAGCGCAGCTCTCCGACTCCACGTCACCGCCAAGAAGCTAACCGGCCGTCAATGGTCAACCCGCCTAGCTTGGATTCAACCGGAGGGTAGCAGCGGTGGCCTTGCTTGGACCCGAGCGGCGGCGACCTACCGTGTTCTACTCTTCCTCGTTTTCTGTGTGGCATGGCCTCGTTGGTAGCGGGGCGGGGCCTCGGCGGAGCCGGCGATGCCTCTGTCTCGTTGCCGGCGGGCGGTGCCTCAGCGGAGCGGTGGAAATCCTCCCCCACGTTGCCGGCACGGTGGGGCCTCGGCTGAGCCGGCGATGTCCTCTGCCTCGTTGTTGGCGGGGCGGGGCCTCGGCGGAGCCGGCGGTGTCCTCTGCCTTGTTGTTGGCACCGCGGGGCCTCGGCGGAGCCGGCGGTGTCCTCTGCCTCGTTGTTGGCGCCGCGGGGCGTCGGTGGAGCAGGGCGTCGTCGACGCCAGCAGAGCGGGGACTCGTCGGAGCCGGCATTGTCCTCTGCCTCATCCTCGGTCTCGCCAAACAGCGCCTCGCCCACTTCATCGCCCTCTTTGCTAACCTCTTTGTAGGCGGCCGCAGCCTCCGTCACCCGCATGCGATACCGCCAGCGCTCGAGGCGGCCCTTGCGGGCGGAGCGGTACGAGTCGAGCAGCGCCTCCTGCTCCGCCCGCTCCATGGCGATCTGCTCCTCCGCCTGCAGGTGCTCCTGGAGGAGATGGTGGTTGTAGGCGGCGTCGGCCTGCGCCTCCCGGAACTGCTCCTCACGCATCTACCTCACCCTGTCCATATATTGGGCACAGGCCTCGCTGATGGTCATGGTGCAATGCACTGGCGAGGATGGCACGGAGGAGGGGGTTGGCGCCGGATCGTCGACTACCATGTTCTCCATTGGGACGTCGTCGTCCTCTGGCTGCCTGCCGGCCAGCCGGTCGGCAGCAATGGCTGCTATCTCCTTGTGGTCCGTCGTCCGCCCGTCCCAAAGAGCGCTGGAGCGCGAGGAAGCCATGGTGGGCAGTAGTGGTGTGGACAGGAGAAAGGCAACGGATGCGGATGACTGCGGCTATGGCCGGCGCAGCAGTTTATATAGCAATGGTGGGCGGGCGGAGGGACGGACGTGTGACGCCGGAGTAGCCGCCTCGGCAACCGCATATCATTAATGTGTGCGGCAGATGGACAGACGGACGACACTTGTGTCGTTTGAAGGCGGAGCAATCGCCTGCACTGGGAAGCTTGGGCGGCCGGCGCTGACTGTTTCGGGCGGAAAGCGCGCGCGGGCGAGGAGATCACTTTACTTGGATAGGATGACAATGGGGACCCACCAGGTCCATAGCCTCACGTACGCAAGTGCCTCCTTATATATATATATATATATATATATATATATATATATATATATATATATATATAACTATAATTTATTTTGCTTCCTCCTGGTTTCCTGACATCACGGTCCCACACATTGTCTACCTATGTACTCCCTCCTTTCCGGTTTATAGGGCTTATCTCAAAATTTTAGTTTTTCCATTTTATAAGGCTCAATTTGGTTGTTTTCCATCACATGTTCAGATTCCAAGGTGCATTAAATCATTGCATGCAAGTATTAAGAGAAAATTGACCAATGCATGTACTTTATGCATGCATGCATTGCAACTAATGCATTGATAAACATATTTTTTTGAGGATAACAAGAGCATTAATTAGGTGCTTTTGCAAAACTAGAAAAAGTATTCCACCACTCGCCATCTACCTTGATTGGTGAGATTTTTGAATTGAGCATTATAAACCAGAAAGGAGGGAGTAGTCAATAAACGAGAGAATTGCACAAGAAGCGGCCGACAGCTGGGACCAAGCAGCTCGAGCAGTATTTGTGTTTTTGAGGTGTGAGCATTGTAGAGTTTTTCGATGTTTACCCCAGATATTAATTTTTCTCCTCTGAACAACAACGAAAACATCCCTGCAGGTATTAACTGGGCGGGCTGTGGCCCGTCTAGCCCAGGCCAGATATCCAGCCCAGATATTAATTGTTTTCAAGCTGAAAATGGCTAGCCCAGCTATACTTTTTTTAGGAATACCCAAGCAAGGTCAAGTTGTTATTCTCCGCCCCGCTGGGCTGCAAATCTTTCCTAGGAGGGATGCATTAGGCTTAACAAGAAAATGGGCTTTAAGAAATTATAAATGGGATGTAATTATAAAAACTGGGTAGTAACTATAAAAAAATGCACCAAACAGTGATTACTTTATAAAATATTATTTTTGGAATATTGAAGATTTTAATTTCATTAATTGTTGCGAGTGGAATGTTTTGTTGGATTTTTATGCAATATAAAATTATATTGAGATTGTATTTAATCTGACTAAAATTTCGGGATAAAAATATACGGAGCCCATCAAAATGTGGGAAATTTTATTGAATTCTGTTTTGAACGGTTGGTTGAAATGGGCTGTACTTTTAACAAACTGTAAATGGGCTGTAGTAAATTCCATTAGAATTCAAAAATGGGCTACACATTCTTACAAATCTCAAATGGGCTATAAGTTCTCTGCCACACACTTCTGGCCTTACAAAGTTGACGCGTCCCCTAAAAAAACAGAGTTGACGGGTATGCAAGGCTTTGTCAACTTATAGTCAACACACGGTTCTAGCAGCAGTGGCCGTTGGATGTCCATCCAACGGATGCCGTGCTTCTTCTTCAATCTCGGATATTCTAGCTTCACCCGCCCAAAAAATGATTCACCCCCCTGACATCTGGGGGGCACCGTTTCGGAAGTTGACCCGTGGGCCTACTAAGTTGACGTACCAAGGGCTTTGTCAACTTAGTCAATATAAACGATTCTAGCTGCAGTGACCGTACGATGTACATCCAACGGCCGTCGTGCTTCTTCAACATCTGGTCTTCTTGCTCCAGCCGCCCAAAGCAGCGCCGGTCGTGCCGCCTGCTCCTGCCTCCCATGGCCGGCTGTGCTGCCGCGGAGGCCTCACCGCCCCCTACTACTCCCACCGCTGGCCAGGCCATCCCTCCACTCACCCACTGACCCACACCCCCTGTTATTCTGCGGCGACGGCAGCACAGCCGAACCAGTGAACCCTCGTACTCCTCTCTGTGTGTGCATCCATTGCCACGTCTTCCCCGGCTCCGCGTTGTCCCCTTCCTAGGCCTCGCCGTCGTCCACCGCCATGGTGCTCTCGGCGCGGCGTGGTCAACGTGGTCAAGGAACGACTTCCATCGGACGTGGACTGTACATGGAGAGGCTGACAGCTGGGTCCACGTCAGCCGTAAGGAAGTGCCTCCTTATTACGTGCAAAATAATTATTCCTCCACCTGACAGCGGGGACCCACCGGACGGGCCACCGTATTTCGCGAAAAAAATGATTCACCCCCTGACTGCTGGGACCCATGAGCTACATCTTCGCACGCAAGGAAGTGCGTCCAAAAAAAAACCAATTCGCCCCCCTGACTGCTGGGACCCACTAGCTACATCTTCGCACGCAAGGAAGTGCGTCCGAAAAAAACGATTCGCCCCCTGACTGCTGGGACCCACCAGCTACACCTTCGCACGCAAGGAAGTGCGTCAGGGCAAAAAAAAAGATTTGCCCCCCTGACTGCTGGGACCCAGCAGCTACATCTTTGCACGCAAGGAAGTGCGTCCGGGCAAAAAAAACAATTCGCCCCCCTGACTGCTGGGACCCAGCAGCTACACCTTCACACGCAAGGAAGTGCGTCCGGGCAACGCCCCCTGACTGCTGGGACCCACCAGCTACATCTTCGCAGGCAAGGAAGTGCCTGACAGTTGGGACCCACCTAGTCGAAACGTACGTAGCGTTGTCACCCTGGTCGCGAACGTGTACGTACATACTGGTCGATGTAGAGGCGCGCATGTGTCGTAGTAGAGGCGCGCACGTAGCATGTACACGTACGTACAGCGGCCAGGGTGCAAGAAAGAAAATACGGTCACGTATGTGTACATACGGGCGGGGTCTCGAACGCCTAGTCGCACATACTGCAAAACGGAGGAAACGGACCTCCTACGGTCGAAACGGAGGTCCTGTTGATCGGGAGGGGTGTGGCATACCGCAAAATAGACGAAACGGACCTCCTACGGTCGAAACAGGGGTCCTGTTGATCGGGAGGGGTGTGGCGTACCGCAAAACGGACGAAACGGACCTCCTACGGTCGAAACGGGGGTCCTGTTGATCGGGAGGGGTGTGGCGTACCGCAAAACGGATGAAACGGACTTGTGTTGGAGCGCTACGGTCGAAACGGGGGGGAGGGGTGTGGCGTACCGCAAAACGGGACTCCATGGGATACTGCTCATCTCCACCATCGACCTCCTCCAGCCTCCACGGGCTACCGTCGACCTCCTCCAGCCTCCACGGGCTCCTGTTCATATAGTCTCCACCGTGCGCTACTCCACCGGCTACTGTTCAACCACCCCTCCACGGGCACCCCTCCACCGTCTACTATTCATCCAGCCCTCCACACCATTGGGTCCTGTTCAACCACCCCTCCATGGCCACCCCTCCATCGTCTACTGTTCATCCAGCCTTCCACACCACAGGTTCCTGTTCATCCAGAGGCAACGCCACCGCTCACTGTTCATCCAACCCCCCCGCAACGCTCATTGTTCATCCCAGAGGCAGCATCGATCGGCTTCAGTTAGCAGTAGTAGCGAAGGAATCGCTCCATCGGGTTCAGTTAACAGCCATCGATCGATCGCTCGGGTTCAGTAACGCGTAGCCTGCAGTGCAATCGCTCGGGTCCAGTTAGAGCCCAACGCCTCGCTCGGCTTCAGTTAGAGCCAACGCCTCGCACACACGTGCATACGTACGAGAGAAACGCGCATCGCTCCGCCCACGACCTCCCACCGTAACCGGCAACTCACCGAAATTTTCCTCCCCCTCGCTTCTACCACGGTTTTTTTCGTCATGGACGGCCCAAAGAATGTCATGCAGTTGCGTCTCCGGCCCACCCAGGAAAAAAGCCCATTTTCTGTCATGATTTTTTGTCATAGAAGTAGGAGCCCACCACATCTATGATGATACCGGGTTTTGTCACAATTATTGTCATAGAAGTGTCATATGTATGACAGGAAAAAATTTTGTTCGGCCCAAAATGTCACGGATGTGTCTTTTTTTTGTAGTGTTACATCATTGCAATACCGTTTGTGCTCAGTTTTACCATTTACTACCTTGCTGTTTTTTATTGTTCGCACTACAAAAACTCATATCTACTATCCATACTACACTTTTATCACCATCTCTTTGCTGAACTAGTGCACCTATACAATTTGCCATTGTATTGGGTGTGTTGGGGACACAAGAGATTTCTTGTATTTGATTGCAGGGTTGCTTGAGAGGTACTATCTTCATCCTACACCTCCCACAGATTGATAAACCTTAGGTCATCCACTTGAGAGAAAATTGCTACTGTCCTACAAAACTCTGCGCTTGGAGGCCCAACATGTGTCTACAAGAATAAAGTTGCATAGTAGACATCAAGCTCTTTTCCGGTGCAGTTGCCGGGGAGGTGAGTGCTTGAAGGTATATCTTTAGATCTTGCAATCGAAATTTTTAGTTTCTTGTTTTATCACTAATTTGGTTTATAAAAGAAAACTACAAAAAATGGAATTGAGGTTGCATCATATTGTTCATCTTTATAATGTCTTCCGTGAAAATGATGGAAAGGAAAATTGTGCTCAATTAATAGAAGAAGAATTCAATAGAATGTTTGGCATAAATGATGAGCATGATTGCAATGTTGTTAGTATGAATTCTTTGAATATCCATAATGCTAGTGATATTCAAAGCCATAAGCTTGGGGATGCTATGTTTGATGAAGATGATATTTTTAGTCCCCCAAGATTTGATGTGAATTTTTTTATAATGATTTCGTGCCTCCTATTTATGATTATGAAAGTGGATTTGGAGAGGTCATGACTTTGTTTAGTGATGAATCCACCATTTTGGATGACGCTTCAATTGAATATGATAAGAAAGTTGCTATCTATGATGATTATTGTGATGATATGTATGCTAAAAAGAATAATGATATCCATGGAACTTTTGATCATGATTTTAATTTTCAATCACATGATAGTTATTTTGTTGAGTTTGCTCCCACTATTATGGATGAGAAGAAATTTGCTTATGTGGAGAGTAATAAAATTTCTATGCTTGTAGATCATGAAAAGAATGCTTTATGTGAAAGTTATATTGTCAAATTCATTCATGATGCTACTGAAAATTATTATGAGAGAGGAACATATGCTTGTAGGAATTGCAATAGTATCAAGTTCCTCTCTTTGTGTTGAAATTTTTGAAGTCATGCTTATTTTGCCTTCCTATGCTAGTTGATTCTTGCTCCAATAAATTATTTCTCATAAAACCCCTATGCATAGGATGTGGGTTAGACTTAAATGTGCTAGTCATATGCTTCATGATGCTCTCTTTATGTTTCAATTCTTATCTTCTATGTGAGCATCATTGAAATCATCATGCCTAGCTAAAAGGCATTAAAGAAAAGCACTTGTTGGGAGACAACCCAACACTTTTACTTACTGTTTTTGTGTGTTCACATGATTATGCTACTGTAGTAATCTTGTTTTATTGCTTTTGTTTCAATAAAATACCAAGTAAACCTTTGGGATCATGTTGGGTGATAGTTGATTTGATCTTGCTGAAAAACAGAAAGTTTTGCGCTCACGAAAATAACTTTCATTTTTAAAGAAGAGTGCTTTTGAGTTGATTCTTTTTTCAGAAGATTAATATACAAATTTCTCACGGTCATACTATTTTTTCATAATTTTTGGAGTAGTGGAAGTATGGTTTGAGTACAGATGACTACAGATTGTCCTGTTTTTGACAGATTGTGTTTTCAATGTATATTTTGCTTGTTTGTAGTTTCTATGGCTTATATTGCTCAATATAAATTGTAGAAATTATATGTTACAGTAGTCATTGTGTGGAAACAACTATGAATCTTGTCTTTGACAGTACCAAAAGTGAAATGGTTTGCTCTTTATCATACTAACCTACCTCACAAGGTTCCGTTAAGTTTTGTGTGATTGAAGTTTTCAAGTTTTGGGTGAGATGTCGATATGAGGAGAATAAGGAGTGACAAGATCCTTAGCTTTGGGATGCGCAAGGCACCCCCAACGTAATATTCAAGTAAGATCCAAGCAACTAAGCTTGGGGATGCCCCGAAAGGCATCCCCTCTTTCGTTTCCAACATTATCGGTAACCTCATTTGGAGCCATGTTCTCATTCGTCATATGATATGAGTTTTACTTGGAGCGTCATTTTGTTTTGTTAGGTGTTGCTTGCTTTTATTTGGAATAATGTTTTGCATCTTTCTTTTCAATAAAAATGTAAAGTATAGCCTTTGCCATGCTTATTTTGCAAGTATACTTGTTGCCTGTTTGAAAACAGAAAGTTTATCGCTGTTGCAAAAATTCCATAGAAAAGTCAGAATGTGATAAATGTTGCAACTTTTTGCAAATTAAGCTCTAATAAATTCTCTACAGTTTGGTAGACTTTCATAATCTTTGGATTTTAAGAAGTATTGATACTCTTGCATTCTTTACAGACTATACTGTTTTGGCAGATTGCTGTTATGTTTGCATTGTTTGCATATGTTTGTGATACGTCTCTAACGTATCTATAATTTTTGATTGTTCCATGCTATTATATTACCCCTTTTGGATGTTTATGGGCTTTATTTTACACATTTATATCATTTTTGAGACTAACCTACTAACCGGAGGCCCAGCCCGTATTGTTGTTTTTTTGCCTATTTCAGTATTTCAAAGAAAAGGAATATCAAACGGAGTCCAAACGGAATGAAACCTTCGGGAGCATGATTTTTGGAACGAACGTGATCTAGAGGACTTGGAGTGCAAGTCAAGAAGCAGCCGAAGCTTCCATGGGATAGAAGGGCGCGCCCCCCTATAGGGCGCGCCCCCTGTCTCGTGGGCCCCTCGGGCGTCCACCGACGTACTTCTTCCTCCTATATAAGCTTACGTACCCCGAAAACATCCAGGGAGCGGACGAAACACAATTTATACCACCGTAACCTTCTGTATCCGCGAGATCCCATCTGGAGCCTTCGTCGGTGCTCCACCAGAGGGGGAATCGACCATGGAGGGCCTCTACATCAACATCCTTGCCCCTCCGATGAGTTGTGAGTAGTTTACCACAGACCTATGGGTCCATAGTTATTAGCTAGATGGCTTCTTCTCTCTTTTTGGATCTCAATACAATGTTCTCCCCCTCTCTTGTGGAGATCTATTCGATGTAAACTCTTTTTGCGGTGTGTTTGTCGAGATCCGATGAAATGTGGGTTTATGATCAAGTTTATCTATGAATAATATTTGAATCTTCTCTGAATTATTTTATGTATGATTGAGTTATCTTTGCAAGTCTCTTCGAATTACCAGTTTGGTTTGGCCTACTATATTGATCTTTCTTGCCATGGGAGAAGTGCTTAGCTTTGGGTTCAATCTTGCGGTGTCCTTACCCAGTGACAGAAAGGGTTGCAAGGCACGTATTGTATTGTTGCCATCGAGGATAACGAGATGGGGTTTATATCATATTGCTTGAGTTTATCCCTCTACATCATGTCATCTTGCTTAATGCGTTACTCTGTTCCTATGAACTTAATACTCTAGATGCAGGCAGGAGTCGGTCGATGTGTGGAGTAATAGTAGTAGATGCAGGCAGGAGTCGGTCTACTTGTCACGGACGTGATGCCTATATACATGATCATGCCTAGATAATCTCATAATTATTTGCTTTTCTATCAATTGCTCGACAGTAATTTGTTCACCCACCGTAATACTTATGCTATCTTGAGAGAAGCCACTAGTGAAACCTATGGCCCCCGGGTCTATCTCTTATCATATTTGCTTCCAATCTACTTTTATTTGCATCTTTACTTTTTGCATCTATATTATAAAATACCAAAAATATATTTATCTTATGTTACTATCTCTATTAGATCTCACTTTCGCAAGTGGATGTGAAGGGATTGACAACCCCTTTATTGCGTTGGTTGCGAGTTCTTTGTTTGTTTGTGTAGGTGCATGGGACTTTTGAGGAGCCTCCTACTGGATTGATACCTTGGTTCTCAAAAACTGAGGGAAATACTTACACTACATTGCTGCATCACCCTTTCCTCTTCAAAGAAAACCAACGCAAGCTCAAGATGTAGCAAGAAGGATTTCTGGCGTCGTTGCCAGGGAGGTCTTCGCTCAAGTGAAGACATACTAAGTACCCATCACAAACCCATCTCTCTCGCATTTACATTATTTGCCATTTACCTCTCGTTTTCCTCTCTCCCACTTCACCTTTGCCGTTTTATTCGCCCTCTCTTTCCCAATCTCCTCCTCTCTTTTCGCTTGCCTTTTTCTGTTTGCTTGTGTGTTGGATTACTTGTTTCCATGGCGCAAGATAATACAATTTGTGTGATTTCTCGAATACCAATAATAATGATTTCCTTAGTACTCCGATTGCTCCTCTTAATGATGTTGAGTCTTGTGAAATCAATACTGCTTTGCTGAATCTTGTTATGAAAGATCAATTTGCCGGCCTTCCTAGCGAAGATGCCGCTGCTCATCTAAACAACTTTGTTGATTTGTGTGATATGCAAAAGAAGAAAGATACGGATAACGATATTGTTAAATTGAAGTTATTTCCGTTTTCACTTAGAGATCGTGCTAAAGTTTGGTTTTCGTCTTTGCCTAAAAATAGTATTGATTCTTGGAACAAGTGCAAATATGCTTTTATCTCTAAGTATTTTCCTCCCGCTAAGATTATCACTCTTAGGAACGATATTATGAATTTTAAACAACTTGATCATGAGCATGTTGCCCAATCTTGGGAAAGAATGAAATTGATGCTTCACAATTGCCCTACTCATGGTTTGAATTTATGGATGATCATACAAAATTTTTATGCCGGTTTGAACTTTGCTTCTAGAAATCTCTTAGATTCGGCCGCGGGAGGCACGTTTGTGGAAATCACGTTAGGAGATGCTACAAAACTACTTGACAATATTATGGCTAATTATTCTCAATGGCACACCGAAAGATCTTCTAGTAAAAAAGTGCATGCTATAGAAGAAATCAATGTTTTGAGTGGAAAGATGGATGAACTTATGAAATTATTTGCTACTAAAAACACTCCTCTTGATCCCAATGATATGCCTTTGTCTTCTTTGATTGAGAATAATAATGAATCTATGGATGTGAATTTTGTTGGTAGGAATAGTTTTGGAAACAATGCTTATAGAGGAAACTTTAATGCTAGACCGTTCCCTAGTAATTCCTCTAATAATTATGGAAATTCCTACAATAATTCTTATGGTAACTTTAATAAGATGCCCTCTGATTTTGAGAATAGTGTGAAAGAATTTATGATTTCTCAAAAGAATTTTAATGCTTTGCTTGAAGAAAAATTGCTCAAAGTTGATGATTTGGCTAGGAACGTTGATAGACTTTTGCTTGTTGTTGATTCTCTTAAACTTAGACCTTCTCCTCCTAAGCATGATATCAATGAGTCTCTCAAAGCAATGAGAATTTCCATGGATGAGTTCAAGGAAAGAACCGCTAGATTGCGTGCTAAAAAAGATAGCTTTATAAAAGCGTGTTCTTTCTAGTTTCCATGAAAATAATGATGAGGATCTTAAAGTTATTGATGCGTCTCCTATTAGATCTATGTTTTTCAAGAAGAATTTTGATAATTATGGGACTGATGATGAGTTAACTTTGCCTAGAAGGCGTCCCAAGAATTCGGAGTTTTTAGATCTTGATGCTAAATTTGGTAAAAGTGAGATTGGAGAGGTCACAACTTTAAATAGTATTGAACCCACTATCTCAGATTTCAAGGAATTTGATTATGATAATTGTTCTTTAGAAGGTTGTATTTCCTTGTTGCAATCCGTTGTTAATTCTCCTCATGCTTATAGTCAAAATAAAGCTTTTACCAAACATATCGTTGATGCCTTGATGCAATCTTATGATGAAAAACTTAATTTGGATGTTTCTATACCTAGAAAACTTAATGATGAGTGGGAACCTACTATAAATATTAGAATTAAGGATCATGAGTGTTTTGCTTTGTGTGATTTGGGTGCTAGTGTTTCCACGATTCCGAAAACTTTATGTGATATTCTAGGTTTCCATGATCTTGATGATTGCTCTTTAAATTTGCACCTTGCGGATTCCACCATTAGAAAACCTATGGGAAGGATCAATGATGTTCTCATTGTTGCAAATAGAAATTTGGTGCCCGTAGATTTTATCATTCTTGATATAGATTGCAATCTTTCTTGCCCTATTATTCTTGGCAGACCTTTCCTTAGAACGATTGGCGCGATTATTGATATGAAGGAAGGGAATATTAGATTCCAATTTCCATTAAAGAAAGGCATGGAGCACTTTCCAAGAAAGAAAGTCAAATTACCTTATGAATCTATCATCCGGGCTACTTATGAATTTAGTGCCAAAGATGGCACTACTTAGATATACCTTCGCTTTTATGCCTAGCTAGGGGCGTTAAACGATAGCGCTAGTTGGGAGGCAACCCAATTTTTCTTTATGTTTTTTGTTTTTGCTCCTGTTTAGTAATAAATCTTGCATCTACCTTCTGTTTAGATGTGTTTTTATCTTTTAATTAGTGTTTGTGCCAAGTAGAACCTATAGGATAACCTATGATGATAGTTGATTTGATTCTGCTGAAAAACAGAAACTTTGCGTGCACGAATATAATTTTGTTAAATCACAGAAACATGATTTTGCGTTGATTCTTTTTGCTGCTGATCAATAAACAAATTTTCCAGGACTTCCTATTTTGGTAGGATGTTTGATGTTCCAGAAGTTTGCGTTAGTTACAGATTGCTACAAACTGTTCTGTTTTTGACAGATTCCATTTTTCGTGTGTTCTTTGCTTGTTTCGATGCATCTATGGCTAGTAAATTAGTTTATAAACCATAGGGAAGTTGGAATACAGTAGGTTTAACACCAAAATAAATAAATAATGAGTTCATTACAGTACCTTATGTGGTGGTTTTATTTTCTTTCACTAACAGAGCTTATAAGATTTCCTGTTGAGTTTTGTGTTGTGAAGTTTTCAAGTTTTGGGTAAAGCTTTTATGGATTATGGAATAAGGAGTGGCAAGAGCCTAAGCTTGGGGATTCCCAAGGCACCCCGAGATATTCAAGGATAGTCAAAAGCCTAAGCTTGGGGATGCCCCGGGAAGGCATCCCCTCTTTCGTCTTCGTTCATTGGTAACTTTACTTGGAGCTATATTTTTATTCGCCACATGATATGTGTTTTGCTTGGAGCGTCGTGTATTATATTAGTCTTTGCTTTTTAGTTTACCACAATCATACTTGTTTTACACACCTTTTGGGAGAAGCCTACTTTATTAGAATTTGCTAGAATACTCTATGTGCTTCACTTATATCTTTTGAGCTTGATAGTTTTTGCTCTAGTGCTTCACTTATATCTTTTAGAGCACGGTGGTGTCTTAATTTTGAAGAAATTACTAGTCTGTCATGCCTCACTTATATCTTTTTGAGAGTCTTTTAGAACAGAATGGTATTTGCTATGGTTTTAAAGTTGGTCCTAGAATGATGAGCATCCAAGTTGGGTATAATAAAAACTATCATAGGAAAAGAATTGGATGCTATGATCAAATATGATGCTTGATAATTGTTTTGAGATATGGAGGTAGTGATATTAAAGTCATGCTAGTTGGGTGATTATGAATTTAAAGAATGCTTGTGTTGAAGTTTGTGATTCCCGTAGCATGCACGTATTGTGAACTGCTTTGTGATGAAGTTGGAGCACAATTTTATTTATTGATTGTCTTCTATATGAGTGGCGGTCGGGGACGAGCGATGGTCTTTTCCTACCAATCTACCCCCCTAGGAGCATGCGCGTAGTGCTTTGGTTTTTGATGACTTCTAGATTTTTGCAACAAGTACATGAGTTCTTTTGACTAATGTTGAGTCCATGGATTATACACACCCTTTCACCCTTCCACCATTGCTAGCCTTTCTTGTGCCGCGCAACTTTCGCCGGTACCATACACCCACCATATACCTTCCTCAAAACAGCCACCATACCTACCTATTATGGCATTTCCATAGCCATTCCGAGATATATTGCCATGCAACTTTCCACCGTTCCGTCCATATGACACGCATTACTTTTGTCATATTGCTCGTTACATGATCATGTAGTTGACATCATATTTGTGGCAAGGCCACCTTCATAATTTTCATACATGTCGCTCTTGATTCGTTGCATATCCCGGTACACCGCCGAAGGCATTCATATAGAGTCATATCTTGTTCTAGCTTTGAGTTGTAATTCTGGAGTTGTAAATCCATAAAAGTGTGATGATCTTCATTATTAGAGCATTGTCCTAGTGAGGAAAGGATGATGAAGACTATGATTCCCCCACAAGTCGGGATGAGACTTCGGACTTTACAAAAAAAAGAAGAGAAAGGCCAAAAAAAAGAAAGGCCAAAGAAAAAAAAGAAAAAAAGAAAAAAAATAAATGAGAGAAAAATAGAGAAGGGACAATGCTACTATCTCTTTTTCCACACTTGTGCTTCAAAATAGCACCATGATTTTCATGATAGAGAGTCTCATATGTTGTCACTTTCATATACTAGTGGGAATTTTTCATTATAGAACTTGGCTTGTATATTCCAATGATGGGCTTCCTCAAAATGCTCTAGGTCTTCGTGAGCAAGCGAGTTGGATGCACACCCACTTAGTTTCTTTTGTTGAGCTTTCATATATT
Organism: Triticum dicoccoides; assembly: GCF_002162155.2. NCBI lineage: Eukaryota > Viridiplantae > Streptophyta > Magnoliopsida > Poales > Poaceae > Triticum > Triticum dicoccoides. Next base: position 244,902,610 of record NC_041393.1, read on the forward strand.
TATAGATCTAGTGCATCTGTTGCATGGCAATCCCTACTCACTCACATTGATATCTATTAATGGGCATCTCCATAGCCCGTTGATACGCCTAGTTGATGTGAGACTATCTTCTCCTTTTTTGTCTTCACCATTCTACACCACATATAGTGCTATGTCCATGGCTCACGCTCATGTATTGCGTGAAAGTTGAAAAAGTTTGAGATTATTAAAGTATGAAACAATTGCTTGGCTTGTCATCGGGGTTGTGCATGATTAAATACTTTGTGTGATGAATATAGAGCAACAATCAGACTATATGATTTTGTAGGGATAACTTTCTTTGGCCTGTTATTTTGAGAAGACATGATTACTTTGATTAGTATACTTGAAGTATCACCATTTTCATGTTAATATGAACTTTTATTTTGTATCATTTGGATCTGAACATTCATGCCACAATAAAGAAAATTACATTGAGAACTATGCTAGGTAGCATTCCATATCAAAAATTCTCTTTTTATCATTTACCTACTCGAGGACGAGCAGGAATTAAGCTTGGGGATGCTTGATACGTCTCCAACATATCTATCATTTTGATTGTTCCGTGCTATTATATTACCCCTTTTGGATGTTTATGGGCTTTCTTTTACACATTTATATCGTTTTTGGGACTAACCTACTAACCGGAGGCCCAACCCATATTGCTGTTTTTTTTGCCTATTTCAGTATTTTGAAGAAAAGGAATATCAAATGGAGTCCAAATGGAATGAAACCTTCAGGAGCGTGATTTTTGGAACGAACGTGATCAAGAGGACTTGGAGTGCAAGTCAAGAAGCAGCCGAAGCTTCCACGAGATAGGAGGGCGCGCCCCCCCTATAGGGCGCGCCCCTGTCTCGTGGGCCCCTCGGGCATCCACCGACGTACTTCTTCCTCCTATATAAGCCTACGTACCCCAAAAACATCCAGGGAGCGGACGAAACACAATTTCCACTACCGCAACCTTCTGTATCCGCGAGATCCCATCTTGGAGCCTTCGCCGGCGCATCGCCGGAGGGGGAATCGACCACAGAGGGCCTCCACATCAACATCCTTGCCCTTCTGATGAGTTGTGAGTAGTTTACCATAGACCTATGGGTCCATAGTTATTAGCTAGATGGCTTCTTCTCTCTTTTTGGATCTCAATACAATGTTCTCCCCCTCTCTTGTGGAGATCTATTCGATGTAAACTCTTTTTGCGGTGTGTTTATCGAGATCCGATGAATTGTGGGTTTATGATCAAGTTTATCTATGAATAATATTTGAATCTTCTCCGAATTCTTTTATCTATGATTGAGTTATCTTTGCAAGTATCTTCGAATTATCAGTTTGGTTTGGCCTACTAGATTGATCTTTCTTGCCATGGGAGAAGTGCTTAGCTTTGGGTTCAATCTTGCGGTGTCCTTACGCAGTGACAGAAAGGGTACGTATTGTATTGTTGCCATCGAGGATAACAAGATGGGGTTTATATCATATTGCTTGAGTTTATCCCTCTACATCATGTCATCTTGCTTAATGCGTTACTCTGTTCCTATGAACTTAATACTCTAGATGCAGGCAGGAGTCGGTCGATGTGTGGAGTAATAGTAGTAGATGCAGGCAGGAGTCGGTCTACTTGTCACGGACGTGATGCCTATATAGATGATCATGCCTAGATAATCTCATAATTATTCGCTTTTCTATCAATTGCTCGACAGTAATTTGTTCACCCACCGTAATACTTATGCTATCTTGAGAGAAGCCATAGTGAAACCTATGGCCCCCGGGTCTATCTCTTATCATATTTGCTTCCAATCTACTTTTATTTGCATCTTTACTTTTTGCATCTATATTATAAAATACCAAAAAAATATTTATCTTATCTTACTATCTCTATTAGATCTCACTTTCGCAAGTGGCCGTGAAGGGATTGACAACCCCTTTATTGTGTTGGTTGCGAGTTCTTTGTTTGTTTGTGTAGGTGCGTGGGACTTTTGAGGAGCCTCCTACTGGATTGATACCTTGGTTCTCAAAAACTGAGGGAAATACTTACGCTACTATTGCTGCATCACCCTTTCCTGTTCAAGGAAAACCAACGCAAGCTCAAGATGTAGCAGTTTGCTTGTTTAATGATTCTATTTGAGGATAGGAGTATTAAATATGCAAAGGAATTTAGTATGCAATGCTGAATAATAATTTTTGTGATTTTCTACAGTAGAGAGTGATAAGGTTTTTTCTTTGGTTTATACTAACTTATCTCACGAGTTCCTGTTGAGTTTTGTGTGGATGAAGTTTTTGAGATTTAGCGAAACCATGATATGAGATGAATTAAGGGGACACAAAAGCTCAAGCTTGGGGATGCCCAAGGCATCCCAAGTTAATATTCCAAGAAGTCTCAAGCATCTAAGCTTGGGGATGCCCCGGTAGGCATCCCACCTTTCTTCTTCAACAATTATCGGTTTGTATCAGTTGAGCCTAAGTTTTTGCTTCTTCACATGAGTTGTGATATGCTTGGAATGTCATTTTGTTTTGTTTTTCTTGTTGTTTTAATAAAATACTTAGATCTGAAAGTTTTAAATAAAAGAGAGTCCTCAAATAGCTACCCCTTTACATGACTACTCACTTGATCTTCACTTATATCTTTTTGGAGTAGCTTGTCATTTACACTTGTGCTTCACTTATATACTATGAGTAAATTGTTGAATGAATTGAATATCATGAAGTTGAAATTACATGTTCATATCATGCCTAGTAGTGAATTCACATTGGGTTTAGAAAGTGAAAGCTTTTGAAGCTTGACAATCACAATATTGGTCATACAAGCAATTCATGAACGATTAGTAGAAGGAAGAGAACTTTCACATGCAAATACACTATCTTGGAAATCTTTTGTGATTGTGAGCCCCCATCAAAATATTATATGTCAAAATTGTTGATGTTGGACAAGGAAGACAACATAATGATTTATGTTTGTTCATATTCACATAGAAGTTATATTGTCATAGATCCTTCAACATGTGGTGCTTGCCCCTATCTTTGCTAGCCAGAAATTCCGCACCAAGTAGAGATACTACTTGTGCATCCAAAAACCCTTAAAACCAAATCTTGTTTTGAGAGTCCACCATACCTACCTATGGATTGAGCAAGATCCTTCAAGTAAGTTGTCATCGGTGCAATAAGGCAATAAAAATTGCTTCTAAAAGTATTAGATCAATTAGTGTAAGAGAAAATTGAGCGTTGTACGAACTTGTGATGGCAAAGAATAAAAGCGACATACTGCATAATAAAGGTTGCTATCATAAGGGGCAATATAACGTGATGTTCTTTTGCACTAAGGGGTTGAGCATACAAACAAATAAGCGCATGACAACCTCTACTTCCCTCTGCGGAGGGCCTATCTTTTACTTTTATGTATTTACTTTCATGCAAGAGTCAAAGTTTTTCTCTCTATTCCTTTTTATTTTTCTCCTTTGGCAAGCATCATGTGGCGAGGAAAGATCTAGGCACATATATCCAGTTGGATATGGGTAGCATGAGTTATTATTGTTGACATCACCCTTGAGGTGAATACGCTGGGAGGCAAAACAATAAGCCCCAATCTTTCTATGTGTCTGATTGAAACGTTTTGCTCATGTGCATGCGGTGAGTGTTAGCAACCATAGAAGAATATATGATGGTTGAGTATGTGAAGCTCTTACTTAAACTCTGTTGAATAAGTTGAATTGCAATTTCTTGGTGACTGAGAACATAGGTTGTTGAGTTTCAAAAGAATTCATTGTTTGAACCTTAACATGTGAATTGGTTGCTACTTGGTCGTGAGAAGTTTTATAAGAAAGAATTGCTGTTATGATGCTAGGAAAAGTGATTGAATTTGTCATTGATCAAACCTGTGCACTTTGCTAGCATTCACACTTCATAAATTATTTCTTTTATCATTTACCCACTCGAGGACGAGTAGGAATTAAGCTTGGGGATGCTGATACGTCTCCAATGTATCTATAATTTATGAAGTATTCATGACATGCTTACAATAATTTTATATGGTTTTGGTATGATTTGCATGGAACTAACCCGGACTGACGCTGTTTGCAGCAGAACTACCGTGGTGTTGTTTTTTGTGCAGAAATCAAAGTTCTCCAAACACCACGAAACTCTTTGTGGATTTTTTATGGACCAAAAGACCACCAATGGGCCAGAGCAGCACTTGGGGGGGGTGCCCCGAGGGAGGCACAACCCACCAGGGCGCGCCTGGGCCCCTAGGGCGCCTCGGTGGGTTGTGCCCACCTCGATGGCCTCCCGACCCCTTCTCCCCCTATAAATTCCCAATATTCCAAAAACCCTCGGGGAGACCCTAGACTGGAAGTTCCGAGCCTCTATAGCCACTGAAAACCAATCTAGACTATGTTCCAGCACCTTGCCGGAGGGGGGAATCATCTCCGGTGGCCATCTACATCATCCCGGCGGCCACCACGATGAGGAGGGAGTAGTCCACCCTCGGGGCTGAGGGTTTGTACCACTAGCTATGTGTTTAATCTCTCTCTCTCGCGCGTGATCTTGAGATGCCACAATCTTGATGTATCATGGGCTTTGTTAACATAGATGGATCATATGATGTTTCTCCCCTCTCTACTCTTGTTGTGATGAATTGAGTCTTTACCCTTTGAAGTTTTGTCTTGTCGGATTGAATGTTCAGATCTGAGAACACATGATATATGTCTTGCATATGAATACCCGTGGTGATAGTGGGGTATTATTTTGATATACTTGATATATGTTATGGCACTCAACTTGCGGATTCCCGCGGTGACTTTGCGGTAATCTATGCATAGGGGTTGATGCATGTTTTTATTATCTTTTCTCCGATAGAAACTTTGGGGTCCCCTTGTAGTTCTTTGTGTGGATTGAGTATTATGAATCTGAAATTGTTTGATACATATCGTATAATTAACCCATGAGTACTGCGGTGACATTGGGGTATCTAGGTTACATTAGAGTTGGTTGATATGTTTCATATGGTGTTATTCTAGTACGAACTCTTGATTAGATTGATTGGAAAGAATAGCTTGCTGTTATTTTAGTACGAACTCCAGCATAGATTGATCGGGGAGAATAGCTTTGAGGTGGTTTCGTACCCTACAAACAATTTCTATCTTTTGTTCTCCACTAATAGGAACTCGGGAGTGATTCTTTATTGCACTTTGAGGGATAATCATATGATCCAACTATGTTAGCATTGTTGAGAGATTGCACTAGTGAAAGTATGCACCCTAGGCCTCATTTTACATCATTGCAATACTGTTTGTGCTCCATTTTACCATTTACTACCTTCCTGTTTTTTATTGTTTGCACTACAAAAACTCATATATACTATCCATACTACACTTTTATCACCATCTCTTCGCGACCTATACAATTTGCCATTGTATTGGGTGTGTTGGGGACACAAGAGATTTCTTGTTTTTGATTGTAAGGTTGATTAAGAGAGACTATCTTCATCCTACACCTCCCATGGATTGATAAACCTTAGGTCTTCCACTTGAAGGAAAATTGCTACTGTCCTACAAAACTCTGCACTTGGAGGCCCAACACGTGTCTACAAGAATAAAGTTGCATAGTAGACATCATGGCGCACCTCCAATCCCCCTCTAGCATTACTCGTGCATCTATCTTGGCGTGGATCCAGGAGGAGGAGTTGGGTGCACCCAGAGCGTGCACACGACCGGCACCATCAGGGCGCCCTCCACCGCTGTTGGCGGCCATTCCAGCATACCCAACGGCCAAGCCACATGGCGATGAGTTCGTACGGGAGCGGCAGCTCAAGGACTTCTGCCGCGTGAATGATTTGTGCTTCAATTGTGGGGATCGTTACTCGCGGGAGCACCACTGCAACCAACAGGCGCAACTCCTCACAATGCATGTTGGACAGTATGGCGAGCTACTCTTTGACGATGTTGTCAATGTCCTGGCACTCCTCGATGAGCCAGCAACACTAGTCCCACTGCCTGAGTGTTGCACCTTGTCAGCACAAGCCTTGGATGGCCCCGACGCACCCAGTACGATTCGTCTTCGTGCACTGGTGGGCAACCAGATTATGTTGTTGTTGATCGATTCGGGAAGCACCCACAACTTCATCAACAAGGCTTTCATTGAGCGAGTGGGGCGAAAACTCAAGAATTGCAACTAGTGGAAGTCCGTATTGCCAATGGGGACCATCTGACCTGCTCGCGCATGGTTCCAGAGCTGAGATGGTGGATGCAGGGACATTCATTCACGACACCCACGTGCAAGCTCGAGATTTGTGCATATGACATCATTCTTGGGATGGATTGGCTATCACAATTTAGTCATATGACATGTCACTGGCAAGAGAAGCATGTCACATTTGTCCACAAAGGTGAGCAAGTGACACTGCAAGGAGTTCGACCCAAAGCAACTCTCACTCTGCAAGCAATTGAACCTAAAGAACTCTACAAGCTCATTTTAGACAGTGACATGTGAGCTATGGCAATGCTGGATGCCTAACAAAGTGAACCAGCAAAATGGAAACACTATTCTCCCTTGACACCAATCAGCAACCCGCTGGAAGAGTTCGTTGATGTGTTTGCAGCACCAAAAGGCTTGCCACCACACCACCGATATGATCATGTTTTCACTCTCGTGAACGGCGCGCGTCCTACCAGTGCTCGACCTTACCGTTACTCTTCGCTTCAAAAAGATGAGATTGAAAATCAGGTTCGAGAAATGATCGACGCTGGCGTCTAATACATCTCCAACGTATCTATAATTTATGAAGTATTCATGCCATGTTTGCAACAATTTTATATGATTTTGGTATTATTTGAATGGAACTAAGCCGGACTGACGCTGTGTTTAGCAGAACTACTGTGGTGTCATCTTTTTTGCAGAAATAAAAGTTCTCGGAATGGGCTAAAAATTTACAGTGACCTTTATGGACCAAAAGAGACCCCCGAAGCTTCAAGGAAGGACCAGAAGCCTCATGAGGAAGCAACAAGCCTAGGGGGCACACCCTACCCCCCAGGGCGCCTGGAGCAGGCTTGTCGCTGCCTCGTGGATCCCCTTGACGTGAGACCGATACCAAAAATTCCTATAAACAACCAACCCCCCAGAAAGAACCCTAGATGAGAAGTTCCACCGCCGTAAGCCTATGTATCCATGAAAACTCAATCGGGACCTTGTTCTGGCACCCTGCCGGAGGGGGAAATCATCACTGGAGGCCAGCTTCATCATCCCGGCGGCCACCATGATGAGGAGGGAGTTGTTCACTCTCGGGGCTGAGGGTATGTACCAGTAGCTATGTGTTTGATCTCTCTCTCTCTCTCTTGTGTTCTTGATTTGGCATGATCTTGATGTACCGCGAGCTTTGTTAATATAGTTGGATCATATGGTGTTTCTCCCTCTCTATCTCGTTGTGATGAATTGAGTTTTACCTTGAGGTTTCACTATTATCGTATCGAATACTTTTATGGGTTTGAGAACACTTGATGTATGTCTTGCATATGGATACCCGTGGTGACAATGGGTTATTATATTGATTCACTTGATGTATGTTTTGGCACTCAACTCGCGGATTCCCGAGGTGACATTGGGGTATGAAGGAAATACCCTAGAGGCAATAATAAAGTTGTTATTATATATTTTTATATCATGATAAATGTTTATTATTCATGCTAGAATAGTATTAACTGGAAACTTGATACATGTTTGGATACATAGACAAAACACAGTGTCCCTAGTAAGCCTCTACTAGACTAGCTCGTTAATCAAAGATGGTTAAGTTTCCTAACCATAGACATGTGTTGTCATTTGATGAACGGGATCACATCATTAAGAGAATGATGTGATGGACAGGACCCATCCGTTAGCTTAGCATAATGATCGTTAAGTTTTATTACTATTGCTTTCTTCATGACATATACATATTCCTTTGACTATGAGATTATGCAACTCCCGGATACCGGAGGAATACCTTGTGTGCTCTCAAACATCACAACGTAACTGGGTGATTATAAAGATGCTCTACAGATATCTCCGAAGGTGTTTGTTGGGTTGGCATAGATCAATATTAGGATTTGTCACCCTGAGTATCAGAGAGGTATCTCTGGGCCCTCTCGGTAATGCACATCATAATAAGCCTTGCAAGCAATGTGACTAACGAGTTAGTTGTGGGATGATGTATTATAGAATGAGTAAAGAGACTTGCCGTTAACGAGATTGAACTAGGTATGAAGATACCGACGATCGAATCTCGGGCAAGTAACATATTGATGACAAAGGGAAGAACGTATGTTGTCATTACGGTACGACCGATAAATATCTTTGTAGAATATGTGGGAACCAATATTAGCATCTAGGTTCCGCTATTGGTTATTGACCGGAGAGGTGTCTCGGTCATGTCTACATTGTTCTCGAACCCGTAGGGTCCGCACGCTTAACGTTTGATGACGATTTTGTATTATATGAGGTATGTGATTTGGTGACCGAATGTTGTTCGGAGTCCCGGATGAGATCACGGACATGATGAGGATTCTCGAAATGGTCGAGAGGTAAAGATTGATATATAGGATGATGGTATTCGGACACCGGAAGTGTTCCGGAGGGTATCGGGTATATATCGGGTCACCAGAAGGGGTTTCGGGCACCCCCGGCAAAAGATATGGGCCTTATGGGCCAAGAGGGGAAACACACCAGCCACAAAGGGGCTGGTGCCCCCCCATATGGGCTAGCCAAATTGGAGTAGCAAAGAGGAAGGAGGAAAGGAAAAAGGGAATAGGATCCCCCTTCCCCCTCTTCCCTTCCTACTCCGAATAGGAATAGGAAAGGGGGGAGGCTTAATTGGGAGGACCACAAGTAGGATTCCTCCTACTTGGGGCACCCCCTTGGCAGCCTCTCCTCCCCTCCAACCTATTTATATTTGGGGGAGGCACCGCTTGAACACACATCAACAGTTGTTAGCCATGTGCGGCGCCCCCTCCATAGTTTACGCCTCCGGTCATACTCACGTAGTGCTTAGGCGAAGCCCTGCGCGGGTCACTTCACCATCAACGTCACCATGCCGTCGTGCTGACGGAACTCTCCCTCGACAATTTGCTGGATCAGGAGTTCGAGGGATGTCATCGATCTGAACGTGTGCAGAACTCAGAGGTGCCGTACGTTCGGTGCTTGATTGGTCGGAACAAGAAGAAGTTCGACTACATCAACCGCGTTGTCAAACGCTTCCGCTTTCGGTCTACGAGGGTACGTAGACACACTCTCCCCCTCTCGTTGCTATGCATCTCCTAGATAGATCTTGCATGAGCATAGGAAAGTTTTGAAATTTCATGCTATGTTCCCCTACAATGGCATCCGAGCCAGGTCTATGCGTAGATGATATGCACGAGTAGAACACCAAGAGTTGTGGGCAGTGATCGTCATACTATTTACCACCAACCTCTTATTTTGTTTTGGTGGTATTGTTAGATGAAGCGGCCCGGACCAACCTTACATGACCATGTTCATGAGACCGGTTCCACCGACAGACATGCAACTAGTTTTGCATAAAGGTGGCTGGCGGGTGTCTGTTTCTCCAACTTTAGTTGAATCGAATTTGACTGCGGCCGGTCCTTGTTGAAGATTAAAACAGCAAACTTGATAAATCACCATTGTGGTTTTGATGCGTAGGTAAGATCAAGGTTCTTACTAGAAGCTCGTAGCAGCCACGTAAAACTTGCAACAACAAAGTAGAGGATGTCTAACTTGTTTTTGCAGGGCATGTTCTGATGTGATATGGTCAAGGCATGATGTGATATACGTTATTGTATGAGATGATCATGTTTAGTTATCGACAACTGGAATGAGCCTTATGGTTGTCGCTTTATTGTATGAAATGCAAATGCCATGTAATTGGTTTACTTTATCACTATGCGTTAGCGATAGTGGTAGAAGCAATAGTTGGCGAGACGACCATGACACTACGATGGAGATCAAGGTGTCAAGCCGGTGATGATGGAGATCATGATGGTGCTTTGGAGATGGATATCAAAGGCACAAGATGATGATGGCCATATCATGTCACATATTTTGATTGCATGTGATGTTTATCTTTTATGCATCTTATTTTGCTTAGTACGACGGTAGCATTATAAGATGACCCCTCACTAAATTTCAAGGTATAAGTGTTCTCCCTGAGTATGCACCGCTGCGAAAGTTCTTTGTGCTGAGACACCACGTGATGATCGGGTGTGATAGGCTCTATGTTCACATACAACGGGTGCAAGACAATTTTGCACATGTGGAATACCTGGGTTAAAATTGACGAGCCTAGCATGTACAGACATGGCCTCGGAACACTGGAGACCAAAAGGTCGAACGTGAATCATAGAGTAGATATGATCAACATAGAGATGTTCACCATTGATGACTACTCCATCTGACGTGATGATCAGACATGGTTTAGTTGATTTGGATCACGTATCATTTGGATGACTCGAGGGATGTCTATCTAAGTGGGAGTTCTTAAGTAATATGAATAATTGAACTTAATTTATCATGAACTTAGTCCTGATAGTATTTGCAAATTATGTTGTAGATCAATAGCTCGCATTGTAGCTCTCCTATATTTTTGATATGTTCCTAGAGAAAACTAAGTTGAAAGATGATAGTAGCAATGATACGGACTGGGTCCATGATCTGAGGATTATCCTCATTGCTGCACAGAATAATTCTGTCCTTAATGCACCGCTAGGTGACAAACCTATTACAGGAGCAGATACAGACGTTATGAACGTTTGGCAAGCTCGATATGATGACTACTTGATAGTTTAGTGTACCATGCTTTACGGCTTAGAACCGGGACTTCAAAAACATTTTGAACGCCACAGAGCATATGAGATGTTCCAAGAGCTAAAATTGGTATTTTAGACTCATGCCCGTGTTAGGAGGTATGAGACCTCTGACAAATACTTTGCCTACAAGATGGAGGAGAATAGCTCAGCTAGTGACCTCTGGGTACTACAATTGCTTGAATCAAGTGGGAGTTAATCTTCCAGATAAGATAGTGATTGATAGATTCTCTAGTCACTATCACCAAGTTACTAGAACTTCGTGATGAACTATAATGTGCAAGGGATAACGGAAAAGATTCCCGAGCTCTTCACGATGCTGAAGTCGGCGAAGGTAGAAATCAAGAAAGAGCATCAAGTGTTGATGGTTAACAAGACCACTAGTTTCAAGAAAAATGGCAAAGGAAAAGAAAGGGAACTTCAAAAAGAATGGCAAGCAAGTTGCCACTCCCATGAACAAACCCAAAGCTAGACCCAAGCCTGAAACTGAGTGCTTCTACTGCAAAGGAAATGGTCACTGGAAGCAGAAGTTCCCCGAATACTTGGCGGATAAGAAGGATGGCAAAGTGAACAAAGGTATATTTGATATATAGATTATTTATGTGTACTTTGCTAGTGTTCGTAGTAGCCCCTGGGTATTTGATATCGGTTCAATTGCTAGAATTAGTAACTCGAAACGAGAATTGCAGAATGAACATAGACTAGTTAAGGATGAAGTGACGATGTGTGTTGGAAGTGGTTCCAAGATTGATATGATCATCATTGCACATTCCCTATACTTTCAGGATTAGTGTTGAACCTATATAAATGTTATTTGGTGTTTGCGTTGAGCATGAATATGATTTGATCATGTTTATCGCAATACGGTTATTCATTTAAGTCAGAGAATAATTGTTGTTCTGTTTACGTGAATAAAACCTTCTATGGTCATACACCCAATGTAAATGGTTTATTGAATCTCGATTGTAGTGATGCGCATATTCATAATATTGATGCCGAAAGATGCAAAGTTGATAATGATAGTGCAACATAGTTGTGGCACTGCCATTTAGATCATATCGGTGTAAAGCGCATGAAGAAACTCCATGCAGATGGACTTTTGGAATCACTTGATTATGAATCATTTGATGCTTGCGAACCATGCCTCATGGGCAGGATGACTAAGACTCCGTTCTCCGGAACAATGGAGCGAGCCACTGACTTATTGGAAATAATACATACTGATGTATGCGGTCTGATGAGTGTTGAGGCTCGCGGCGGGTACCATTATTTTCTGACATTCACAGATGTTTTGAGAAGATATGGGTATATCTACTTGATGAAACACAAGTATGAAACATTTGAAAAGAATTTCAGAGTGAAGTGGAGAATCATCGTAAAAAGAAAATAAAGTTTCTAAGATCTGACCGCGGAGGCGAATATTTGAGTTACGAGTTTGGACTTCATTTAAAACAATGTGTAATAGTTTCACAACTCACGCCACCTTGAACACCACAACGTAATGGTGTGTCCGAACATCGTAACCATACTTTATTAGATATGGTGCAATCTATGATGTCTCTTACGGATTTACCACTATTGTTTTAGGGTTATGCATTAGAGACAGCTGTATTCACGTTAAATAGGGCACCGTCTAAATCCTTTGAGACGACACCATATGAACTGTGGTTTGGTAAGAAACCTAAGCTGTCGTTTCTTAAAGTTTGGGGTTGCGACACTTATGTCAAAAGGCTTCAGCCTGATAAGCTCGAACCCAAATCGGAGAAATGCGCCTTCATAAGATACCCAAAAAAACTGTTGGGTACACCTTCTATCACAGATCCGAAGGCAAGATTTTGTTGGTAAGAATGGATCCTTTCTAGAGAAGGAGTTTCTCTCGAAAGAAGTGAGTGGGAGGAAAGTAGAACTTGATGAGGTAATTGTACCTTTTCTCGAATGGGAAAATAGCTCATCACATAAATCAGTTCCAGTGATGTCTACACCAACTAGAGAAGAAGCTAATGATAATGATCATGAAACTTCAGATGAAGTTACTACCGAACCTCGTAGGTCAACCAGAGCACGTTCCGCACAATCCTGTTCTGGAAGTCATGTTACTAGACCATGACGAACCTACGGACTATAAAGAAGTTATGATGAGCACAGATTCCGCAAAATGTCTTGAGACCATGAAATCTGAGATAGGATCCATGTATGAGAACAAAGTATGGACTTTGGTGACTTGCCTAATGATTGGCAAGCAATAGAGAATAAATGGATCTTCAAGAGGAAGACGGACGCTGATGGTAGTGTTACTATCTACAAAGCTCGAATTGTCGCAAAAGGTTTTTGACAAGTTCAAGGTGTTGACCACGATGAGATTTTCTCACTCGCATCGATGCTTAAGCCTGTCCGAATCACATTAGCAATTGCCGCATTTTATGAAATATGGCAAATGGATATCAAAACTACATTCCTTAATGGATTTATTAAAGAAGAGTTGTATATGATGCAACCAGAAGGTTTTGTCAATCCTAAAGGTGCTAACGAAATGTGCAAGCTCCAGCAATCCATCTATGGACTGGTGCAAGCATCTCGGAGTTGGAATATATGCTTTGATGACTTGATCAAAGCATATACTTTTATACAGACTCGTGGTGAAGCCTGTATTTACAAGAAAGTGAGTGGGAGCACTACAAGTTTTTGATAAGTATATTTGAATGACATATTGTTGATCAGAATTGATATTGAAATTTCTGGAAAGCATAAAGGAGTGTTTGAAAGGAGTTTTTCAAAGAAAGACCTCAGTGAAGCTGCTTACGTATTGAGCATCAAGATCTATAGAGATAGATCAAGACGATTGATAAGACTTTTGATGAGTACATAGCTTGATAAGATTCTGAAGGATTTCAAAATGGATCAGTCAAAGGAGTTCTTGCCTGAGTTGTAAGGTATGAAGTTGAGTAAGACTCAAAACCCGACCACGGCAGAAGATAGAGAGAGAATGAAAGTCATTCCCTATGCCTGAGCCATAGGTTCTATAAAGTATGCCATGATGTGTAACAAACCTGTTGTGTACCTTGCCATGAGTTTGGCAAGGGGGTACGATATTGATCCAGGAGTAGATCACTGGACAACGGTCAAAGTTATCCTTTGTTACCTAAGAGGACTAAGGAAATATTTCTCGGTTATGGAGGTGATAAAGAGTTCGTCGTAAAGAGTTACATTGATGCAAGCTTTTACACCAATCCGGATGACTCAGAGTCTGAATCTGGATACATATTGAAAGTGGGAGCCATTAGCTATTGTAGCTCCATGCAGAGCATTGTAGACATAGAAAATTTGCAAAATACATACGGCTCTAAATGTGGCAGACCCATTGACTAAACTTCTCTCACAAGCAAAACATGATCACACCTTAGTACTCTTTGGGTGTTAATCACATAGCAATGTGAACTAGATTATTGACTCTAGTAAACCCTTTGGGTGTTGGTCACATGGTGGTGTGAACTATTGGTGTTAGATGACATGACGATGCACTACTGTAGGATGCTACTAACGCGACACTACAATCAGAGACCCTTTGAAGAGACTGTGTGCGATGCATTAATCCAAACGGTGATGTAAAAAACCCACCAAAAAAGATGCCAAACGTTTGCGATGAATGATACATCAAACACGATTCAGATTTTAGTTGCGTGTGCAATGAGGGGCATATGGTTGATCTGTATGAACTATTTGCGATGAGACAGAACAACAGAAACAGGCAGCCAGATCAAGGTGTGTGCGATTCGCGGCATACAGTTCGCTCCAATGAACCGTTTGCCATGATTGAGGTGAACACAAACGATTCGGCGTAACAAGATGTGTGTGATACCCGACAAATAGGTCGGTAATCAGAATTGTGTGTGATCATTATAAACAGCCCATACAGTCTTTTTTTGTGAATTCTGTGCTCGTTGATGTCTGGTAGAACTACGTGGGTATTTCCCCAAAGAGGAAGGGATGATGTAGTATAGCGACGGTAGGTATTTCCCTCAGTGATGAGACCAAGGTTATCGAACCAGTAGGAGAACCTCCTCACACCACGTAAACAACACCTGCACACAAGTAACAAATACTCGCAACCCGACGTGTTAAAGGGGTTGTCAATCCCTTTCGGGTACGACGCCTCTAGTGGGCAAATAATGTGACGTAAAAAGTGGTAGATGGGATAAATAGATCGCAGAACAAATAAATTGGAGCAAGGTATTTTTGTATTTTTGGTTTAATAGATCTGGAAATAAATGCAATTGAAAATAGATTGCAAAGGCAAATATGATGAAAAGAGACCCGGGGGCCATAGGTTTCACTAGTGGCTTCACTCGAGAAAAATAGCAAACGGTGGGAAAATAATTACTGTTGGGCAATTGATAGAACTTCAAATAATCATGACGGTATCCAGGCAATGATCATTATATAGGCATCACGTCCAAGATTAGTAGACCGACTCCTGCCTGCATCTACTACTATTACTCCACACATCGACCGCTAACCAGCATGCATCTAGAGTATTAAGTTCATGATAAAACGGAGTAATGCATTAAGAATGATGACATGATGTAGACAAGATTCGTTTATCTATTGCGATAGATATAGATCTCATCTTGTTATCCTTAGTAGCAACGATACATACGTGTCGGTTCCCTTTCTATCACTGGGATCAAGCACCATAAGATCGAACCCACTACAAAGCACCTCTTCCCATTGCAAGATAAATAGATCAAGTTGGCCAAACAAAACCCAAATATCGGAGAAGAAATACGAGGCTATAAGAAATCATGCATATAAGAGATCAAAGAAGACTCAAATAACTTTCATGGATAAAAACATAGATTTGATCATAAAGTCAAAGTTCATCGGATCCCAACAAACACACCGCCAAAAGACTTACATCATATGGATCTCCAAGAAATCATTGTATTGATAATCGAGAGAGAGAGAGAGAGAGAGGAAGCCATCTAGCTACTAATTACGGACCCGTAGGTCTACAAAGAACTACTCACGCATCATAGGAGAGGCACCAATGGAAGTGGTGAACCCCTCCATGACGGTGTCTAGATTGGATCTTGGAGGTTCTGGACTCTGCGGCGGCTGGATCAATATTTCGTCGACTCCCCTAGGGTTTCTGAAATATTTGGGTATTTATAGAGCAAAGAGGCGGTTCGGGGGGCACCTGAGGTGCGCACAACCCACCAGGGCGCGCTTGGGCCTCCTTGCGTGCCCTGGTGGGTGATGCTCACCTCAAGCAGCCCCTCAGGTGCTTCCTTGGCCCATTGGCTTTCTTCTGGCCCAAAAAAAATCCTCCAGGAGTTGCTTGTGTTTGGACTCCGTCTGATATTGATTTCCTATGATGTAAAAAACATGCAGAAAACATCAACTGGCATTGGGCACTATGTCAATAGGTTAGTACCAAAAAATGATATAAAATGACTATAAAATGATTGTAAAACATCCAAGAATGACAGCATGGAACAATAAAAAATTATAGATACATTGGAGACGTATCAACATCCCCAAGCTTAATTCCTGCTCGTCCTCAAGTAGGTAAATGATAAAAACAGAATTTTTGACGTGGAATGCTGCCTAACATGTTCATCACATTCTTTTCTTTATAGCATGGACATATGGACTTTTATATGATTCAAAGCAATAGTCTAGTTTTGACATGAAGACTTTAATACTCAAGCATACCAACAAGCAACCATGTCTTTCAAAATATCAACACTAAAGCAAGTTATCCCTAGCCCATCATGCTCAACCATTGATCCATTCATGAAACACACTCGAATAATAGCTACACCCAATGCTCAAATACGATCATAGTGCCCCTTAGTTGGTGCTTTATAATAGAAGATGGAGACTCAAATTCAAAATAAAAATTGCATAAGTAAAAGAAAGGCCCTTCGCGGAGGGAAGTAGGGATTTGTAGAGGTGCTAGAGCTCAAATCTTAAATTGAGAGATAAAATTATTTTTGAGAGGCATACTTTTCCTACCAACGAAAATGACTTGGAGCATCCCAACACTTTCCATGATAGATACATCATAGGCGGTTCCCAAACAGAAAATAAAGTTTATTCCTTTTTCCACCATAACTTTCACTTTCCATGGCTAGCTGTATTCACGGGTGCTCTCCATACCAACACTTTCCAAAGAATTTATTATTTGACAACTTAATGTAAATTCATTTATTCATTTTGTGACTGGGCATCCCTAGTACCTTTGCCGTACTCACGTGCAATGACGAGTGAATAAACACTCATCGTGAGAATAACACATCTAGCATGGAAAATATTGACTACGCTTTACCGCCTCGCGAGTAGTAGAGCACACAAAAGAGAAATTTATTTTGAATATTAGAGATGGCACATGCAAATTTTCTTAGAACGACATGGAAATACCGCATATAGGTAGGTATAGTGGACTCATTTGGCAAAACTGGTTAAAGGGTTTTGGATGCACAAGTAGTGATCATACTTAGTGCAAAATGAAGGATACCAAAAAGATTGAGAAGCAAGCAACCAAAAAGCGAAAAATCTAGTACCCAAGAATTAAGCATAAATAACACCGAATAATGCACCATAAGTAGGATAGAAATTTCATTGCATAACTATTGACTTTCGTGCTTGCATAGGAAATCACAAACCTTAGCATCAATATTCTTACTAAAGCACAATTACTCATCAACGTGACTCACATATCATATCGTCATATCTCAAAACCATTACTAAGAATCAAGTTTATTTTGTCCAATGATCTTCAGGAAAGTTTTTATTATATCCTCCTTGGATATCTATCACTTTGGGACTATTTTCATATGTTGCTTTTGATAAGCTCAAACAAATATAAGTGAGGATCATGAGCATAATTTTTTTTCTCAAAATAATCTAGGTGAACCAATAGAGAATTTCTTAAAAATTTACTAACTCCAAAATAAATCTAAGTTAAGCATGAGAGCATTTCTTCAAAATTAACAAAGCACACCGTGCTAAAAAAGATATAAGTGAAGTACTAGAGCAAGTCCATGGCTCTAAAAATTTAAGAGAAGCATAGGAGCAAGCATAGCATAATTTTTGGCTCTCTAAAAAGGGTGTGTCTTGAAAGGATTCAACACTTAAAACACAAAGCAAAACAAGCAAAGACTCATATCATACAATACGCTCCAAGCAGAACTCATATCATGTGACGAATAAAAATATAGTTTCAAGTAAAATACCGATGGTTGTTAGAAGAAAGCGGGGATGCCCCTCGGGGGCATCCCCAAGCTTAGTTGTTTGCTACTTCTTTGAGTATTTTCTTGGGGTGCATAGGGAATCCCCAAGCTTAGCCTTTTGGTTATCCTTATTCCTTCATCCATCATAAGATAAACCAAAACTTGAAAACTTCAATCACACAAAACTCAAACAAAATCTTCGTGAGATCCGTTAGTATAAGAAACCAAACCACTACTATAAGTACTATATCAAACCTATTATTATTATTTTGTTTTTGCATTATATATACTGTATTTCAACTTTTCTATGGAAAAAACTCATCAAAGAAAACCATAGAATCATCAAAACAAGCACACAACGCAAAGAAAACAGAATCTGTCAAAAACAGAACAGTCTGTAGCAATCTGAGAATTTCGAATACCTATCTAACTCCAAAAATTATGAAATAATTGGTGGACGTGAGGAATTTGTCTATTAATCCTCTCCAAAAATAATCAACTTAAAGAACTCTTCTGAAAAAAATTACAACGAATCTCATGAGCGCAAAAGTTTCTATTTTTCAGCAAGATCAAATAAACTTTCACCCAAGTCTTCCCTAAGGTCTTAGTTGGCACAAACACTAATTAAAACACAAAAAACACAATCGTAACAGTAGCATAATTGTTCTAACACTCAAGAACAGAAAAAAAAAAGCAAAAATAAATTTTATTCATTGGGTTGCCTCCCAACAAGCGCTATCGTTTTATGCCCTAGCTAGGCATAAAGTTTTATTGATGCTCACACGAAAGATAAGAATTGAAGCACAAAGAGAGCATCATAAAACACGTGACAAACACATCTAAGTCTAACATACTTCCTATGCATAGGAATTTTATAAGCAAACAAATTATCAAGGCAAGCAAAAACTAGCATGTGCAAGGAAGACGAAAGAAACATTAGCAATCTCAACATGAAGAGAGGTAATTTAGTAACATGAAAAATCTCTACAACCATATATTCCTCTCTCATAATAATTACATGTAGGATCATAAGAAAATTCAACAATATAGCTATCACATAACATATTCTCAACACGATCCACATGCATGCGAAGTTGACACTCTTCCAAAATAGTGGGATTAACATTAACTAAAGTCATGACCTCTTCAAACCCACTTTTATCAAAAATTTCATAAGATTGAATATTCTCCAAATTAGTGGGATCTAAAGTTGACACTATTCCAAACCCACTTTCAATATTATTGCAAACACTATTATCAATCTCATATTCATCATGGGGATTAAATAAATTTTCAAGATCACAAGAAGAATCACCCCAATCATGATCATTGCAATAAGTAGTGGACATAGCAAAATAGCATCTCCAAGCTTGGGGTTTTGCATATTATTACCAGAATTGACATTAATAGAATTTATAGTAAAATCATTGCAATCATGATTTTTATTCAAATAGCTATCATGAATCACTTCATAAATTCTTTCATCAAAATTTTCAGATTCACAAATCTCAAGCAAAACTTCATAAAGATAATCTAGTGTATGCAAATCACTAGCAATTTGTTCATGATAATTGGATCTCTTAAAAAGATTAGCAAGTGGATGAGCATCCATATCAAGTGATATTTATCAACAAAAGATGCAAGCATATAGAAGACACATGTCACACAAGCAAAGAAGAGATCTGACGAGAAAACGACAAACGAAAAAGAGAGCGAGTAAAATGGCAAAGTTTTGTGAAGTGGGGGAGAGGAAAATGAGAGGCAAATGGCTAATAATGTTAATTGTGAGGAGATGAGATTTGTGATTAGGAACCTAGTTGATTTGAAGATCCTCCCCGGCAACGGCGCCAGAAATGGCACATTGACGGGAGACTATCTTGAGGTGATCCTCCCCGGCAACGGTGCCAGAAATTCCTTTTGATGTCTGGTAGAACTACGTGGGTATTTCCCGAAAGAGGAAGGGATGATGCAATATAGCGACGGTAGGTATTTCCCTCAGTGATGAGATCAAGGTTACCAAACCAGTTGGAGAACCTCCTCACACCACGTAAACATCATCTTCATACAAATAACAAATACTCACAACCCGACGTGTTAAAGGGGTTGTGAATCCCTTCGGGTACGGCGCCTCTAGTGGGCAAATAACATGAGGTAAAAAGTGGTAGATAGGATAAATAGATCGCGGAACAAATAAATGGCAGCAAGGTATTTTTGTATTTTTGGTTTAATAGATCTGGAAATAAATGCAATTGAAAATAGATCGCAAAGGCAAATATGATGAAAAGAGACCCGGGGGCCGTAGGTTTCACTAGTGGCTTCTCTCGAGAAAAATAGCAAACGGTGGGAAAATAATTGAAGGAAATATGCCCTAGAGGCAATAATAAAGTTATTATTTATTTCCTTATTTCATGATAAATGTTTACTATTCGTGCTAGAATTGTATTAACCGGAAACATAATACTTGTGTGAATACATAGACAAACATAGTGTCACTAGTATGCCTCTACTTGACTGGCTCGTTTATCAAAGATGGTTATGTTTCCTTGCCATGGACAAAAGAGTTGTCATTTGATTAACGGGATCACATCATTAGGAGAATGATGTGATTGACATGACCCATTCTGTTCGCCTAGCACTTGATCGTTTAGTATGTTGCTATTGCTTTCTTCATGACTAATACATGTTCCTGTAACTATGAGATTATGCAACTCCCTTTTACCGGAGGAACACTTTGGGTGCTACCAAACGTCACAACATAACTGGGTGATTATAAAGCTGCTCTAAAGGTGTTTCCGAAGGTACATGTTGGGTTGGCATAATTCGAGATTAGGTTTTGTCACTCCGATTGTCGGAGAGGTATCTCTGGGCCCTCTCGGTAATACTGATCACCTAAGCCTTGCAAGCATTGTAACTAATGAGTTAGTTATAAGATGATGTATTACAGAACGAGTAAAGAGACTTGCCGGTAACGAGATTGAACTAGGTATTGGATACCGGCGATCAAATCTCGGGCAAGTAACATACCGATGACAAAGGGAACAACGTATGTTGTTATGCGGTTTGACCGATAAAGATCTTCGTAGAATATGTAGGAACCAATATGGGCATCCAGGTCCCGCTATTGGTTATTGACCGAGAATGGTTCTAGGTCATGTCTACATAGTTCTTGAACCCGTAGGGTCCGCACGCTTAATGTTACGATGACAGTTTTATTATGAGTTTATAAGTTTTGATGTACCGAAGTTTGTTCGGAGTCCCGGATGTGATCACGAACATGACGAGGAGTCTCGAAATGGTCGAGACATAAAGATTGATATATTGGAAGCCTATGTTTGGACATCGGAATGGTTCCGGGTGAAATCGGGATTTTACCGGAACACCGGGGGGTTACCGGAACCCTCCCGGGGGATAATGGGCCTTAGTGGGCGGAGAGGGAGAAGAGGAAGGGCCGGACAGGGCAGGCCGCGCGCCCCCTCCCCCCTAGTCCGAATAGGACAAGGAAGGGGGGGGGGCGGCACCCCCCTTTCCTCTTTCCCCTCCCCCCTTTCCTTCTCCACCAAGGCAAGAGGGGGGAGTCCTACTCCCGGTGGGAGTAGGACTCCTCCAGGCGCACCCCTTGGGGCCCGGCCGCACCTCCCCCTCCCTCCTTTATATACGGGGCGGGGGGCACCCCATAGACACACAAGTTGATCTACGGATCATTCCTTAGCCGTGTGCGGTGCCCCCCTCCACCATATTCCACCTCGGTCATATTGTCGCGGAGTTTAGGCGAAGCCCTGCGCCGGTAGAACATCATCATCGTCACCACGCCGTCGTGCTGACGGAACTCATCTCCGGAGCTTCACTGGATCGGAGGCCGGAGATCATCATCGAGCTGAACGTGTGTTGAACTCGGAGGCCCCGTACGTTCGGTGCTTGGATCGGTCGGATCGTGAAGACGTACGACTACATCAACCGCGTTGTGCTAACGCTTCCGCTTACGGTCTATGAGGGTACGTGGACATACACTCTCCCCTCTCATTGCTATGCATCACCATGATCTTGCGTGTGCGTAGGAATTTTTTTGAAATTACTACGTTCCCCAACAGTGGCATCCGAGCCTAGGTTTTATGCGTTGATGTTATATGCACGAGTAGAACACAAGTGAGTTGTGGGCGATACAAGTCATACTGCTTACCAGCATGTCATACTTTGGTTCGGTGGTATTGTTGGATGAAGCGGCCCGGACCGACATTACGCATACGCTTACGCGAGACTGGTTTTACCGCCGTGCTGTGCACACAGGTGACTAGCGGGTGTCAGTTTCTCCAACTTTAGTTGAACCGAGTGTGGCTACGCCCGGTCCTTGCGAAGGTTAAAACAACACCAACTTGACAAACTATCGTTGTGGTTTTGATGCGTAGGTAAGAACGGTTCTTGCTAAGCCCATAGCAGCCACGTAAAACTTGCAACAACAAAGTAGAGGACATCTAACTTGTTTTTGCTGGGCATGTTGTGATGTGATATGGTCAAGACGTGATGCTATATTTTATTGTATGAGATGATCATGTTTTGTAACCGAAGTTATCGGCAACTGGCAGGAGCCATATGGTTGTCGCTTTATTGTATGAAATGCAAACGCCCTATAATTGCTTTACTTTATCACTAAGCGGTAGCGATAGTCGTAGAAGCAATAAATGGCGTAACGACAACGATGCTACGATGGAGATCAAGGTGTCGCACCGGTGACGATGGTGATCACGACGGTGCTTCGGAGATGGAGATCACAAGCACAAGATGATGATGGCCATATCATATCACTTATATTGATTGCATGTGATGTTTATCCTTTATGCATCTTATCTTGCTTTGATTGACGATAGCATTTTAAGATGATCTCTCACTAAAAATTATCAAGAAGTGTTCTCCCTGAGTATGCACCGTTGCCAAAGTTCGTCGCGCCCAGACACCACGTGATGATCGGGTGTGATAAGCTCTACGTCCATCTACAACGGGTGCAAGCCAGTTTTGCACACGCGGAATACTCAGGTTAAACTTGACGAGCCTAGCATATGTAGATATGGCCTCGGAACATGGAGACCGAAAGGTCGAGCGTGAATAATATAGTAGATATGATCAACATAATGATGTTCACCATTGAAAACTACTCCATCTCACGTGATGATCGGTTATGGTTTAGTTGATTTGGATCACGTGATCACTTAGATGACTAGAGAGATGTCTGTCTAAGTGGGAGTTCTTAAGTAATATGATTAATTGAACTTAAATTTATCATGAACTTAGTCCTGGTAGTATTTTGCAAATTATGTTGTAAGATCAATAGCTTGCGTTGTTGCTTTCATATGTTTATTTTGATATGTTCCTAGAGAAAATTGTGTTGAAAGATGTTAGTAGCAATGATGCGGATTGGATCCGTGATCCGAGGTTTATCCTCATTGCTGCACAGAAGAATTATGTCCTTAATGCACCGCTAGGTGATAGACCTATTGCAGGAGCAGATGCAGACATTATGAACGTTTGGCTAGCTCAATATGATGACTACTTGATAGTTTAGTGCACCATGCTTAACAGCTTAGAATCGGGACTTCAAGGACGTTTTGAACGTCATGGACCATATGAGATGTTCCATAAATTGAAGTTGATATTTCAAGCAAATACCCGAGTTGAGAGATATGAAGTCTCCAACAAGTTCTATAGCTAAAAGATGGAGGAGAATCGCTCAACTAGTGAGCATGTGCTCAGATTGTCTGTGTACTTCAATCGCTTGAATCAAGTGGGAGTTAATCTTCCAGATAAGATAGTGATTGACAGAATTCTCTAGTCACCATCACTAAGTTACTAGAACTTTGTGATGAACTATAGTATGCAAGGGATAACAAAAACAATTCCCGAGCTCTTCGTGATATTGAAATCGACGAAGGTAGAAATCAAGAAAGAGCATCAAGTGTTGATGATTAACAAGACCACTAGTTTCAAGAGAAGGGCAAAGGGAAAGAAAGGGAACTTCAAGTGGAAAGACAAGAAAGTTGTCACTCCTGCGAAGAAGCCCAAAGCTGGACCATAGCCTGAAACTAAGTGCTTACACTGCAAAGGAAATGGTCACTGGAAGCGGAAGTGCCCTGAATATTTGGTGGATAAGAAGGATGGCAAAGTGAACAAGGGTATATTTGATATACATGTTATTGATGTGTGCTTTACTAGTGTTTATAGTAGCCCCTGAGTATTTGATACTTGTTCGGTTGCTAAGATTAGTAACTCGAAACAGGAGTTACAGAATAAACAAAGACT
Organism: Triticum dicoccoides; assembly: GCF_002162155.2. Taxonomy (NCBI): domain Eukaryota; kingdom Viridiplantae; phylum Streptophyta; class Magnoliopsida; order Poales; family Poaceae; genus Triticum; species Triticum dicoccoides. The sequence goes on from NC_041393.1 coordinate 244,926,962, forward strand.
AGTTGAAGGGGAAATGACGATGAGTGTTGGAAATAGTTCCAAGATTGATATGATCATCATCGCACACTCCCTATACTTGCGGGATTAGTGTTAAACCTAAATAAATGTTATTTGGCATTTGCATTGAGCATGAATATGATTTGATCATGTTTATTGCGATACAGTTATTCATTTGAAGTTAAAGAATAATTGTTATTCTGTTTACATGAATAAGACCTTCGATGGTTATACACCCAATGAAAATAGTTTGTTGGATCTCGATCGTAGAGATACACATATTCATAATATTGATGCCAAAAGATGCAAAGTTAATAATGATAGTGCAACTTATTTGTGGCACTGCCGTTTGGGTCATATCGGTGTAAAGCGCATGAAGAAACTCCATAAAGATGGATTTTCGAAATCACTTGGTTATGAATCATTTGATGCTTGTGAACCGTGCCTTTTTGGGCAAGATGACTAAAACTCCGTTCTCCGGAACAATGTAACAAGCTACTGACTTAATGGAAATAATACATACCGATGTATGCGGTCCAATGAGTGTTGATGCTCGTGGCAAGTATCGTTATTTTCTGACCTTCACAAGATGATTTGAGCAGATATGGGTATATCTACTTGATGAAACATAAGTCTGAAATAATTGAAAGGTTCAAAGAATTTCAGAGTGAAGCGGAAAAATCATCGTAACAAGAAAATAAAGTTTCTGCGATCTGATCGCGGAGACGAATATTTGAGTTACGAGTTTGGTCTTCAATTAAAACAATGTGGAATAGTTTCACAGCTCACGCCACCTGGAACACCACAACGTTATGGTGTGTCCGAACGTCGTAACCGCACTTTATAGGATATGGTGCGATCTATGATGTGTCTTACTAAATACCACTATTGTGTTGGGGTTATGCATTAGAGACAGCTGCATTCACGTTAAAAGGGCACCATCTAAATCCGTTGAGACGACACCAATATGAACTGTGGTTTAGCAAGAAACCCAAGTTGTCGTTTCTTAAAGTTTGGAGTTGTGATGCTTATATGAAAAAGTTTTTCAACCTGATAAGCTCGAACCCAAATCGGAGAAGTGCGTCTTCATAGAATACCCAAAGGAAACTGTTGGGTAATCCTTCTATCACAGATCCGAAGGCAAAACATTCGTTGCTAAAAATGGATCCTTTCTAGAGAAGGAGTTTCTCTCGAAAGAAGTGAGTGGGAGGAAAGTAGAACTTGATGAGGTAACTGTACCTTCTCCCGAATTGGAAAATAGTTCATCACTGAAATCAGTTCCAGTGATTCCTACACCAATTAGTGAGGAAGCTAATGATATTGATCATGAAACTTCAGATCAAGTTACTACAGAACCTCGTAGGTCTTCCAGAGTACGGTCCGCACCAGAGTGGTACGGTAATCCTGTTCTGAAAGTCATGTTACTAGACCGTGATAAACCTACGAACTATGAGGAAGCAATGATGAGCCCAGATTCCGCGAAATGGCTTGAGGCCATGAAATCTGAGATGGGATCCATGCATGAGAACAAAGTGTGGACTTTGGTGGAGTTGCTCGTTGATCGGCAAGCCATATGGAGAATAAATGGATCTTCAAGAGGAAGACGGACGTTGATAGTAGTGTTACTATCTAGAAAGCTCAACTTGTCGCAAAAAGGTTTTTGACAAGTTCAAGGTGTTGACTACAATGAGATTTTCTCAACTGTAGTGATGCTTAAGTCTGTCCGAATCATGTTAGCAATTGCCACATTTTATGAAATCTGGCAAATGGATGTCAAAACTGCATTCCTTAATGGTTTTATTAAAGAAGAGTTGTATATGATACAACCAGAAGGTTTTCTCAATCCTAAAGGTGCTAACAAAATGTGCAAGCTCCAGCAATTCATCTATGGACTGGTGCAAGCATCTCAGAGTTGGAATATACGCTTTGATAAGTTGATTAAAGTATATAGTTTTGTACAGACTTACGGTGAAGCCTGTATTTACAAGAAAGTGAGTGGGAGCACTACAACATTTCTGATAAGTATATGTGAATGACATATTGTTGATCGGAAATAATGTAGAATTATTTTGCAAAGCATAAAGGAGTGTTTAAAAGGAGTTCTTTAAAAGAAAGACCTCAGTAAAGCTACTTACATATTGAGCATCAAGATCTATTGAGATAGATCAAGATGCTTGATAAGTTTTTCAATAAGTACATACCTTGACAAGATTTTGAAATAGTTCAAAATGGAACAGTCAAAGAAAGAGTTCTTGCCTGTGTTGCAAAGGTGTGAAATTGAGTAAGACTCGAATCCCAACCAAGGCAGAAAATAGAAAGGAGAATGAAAGTCATTCCCTATGCCTCAGTCATAGGTTCTACAAAGTATGCCATGCTATGGACCAGACCTATTGTATACTCTGCCCTGGTTTGGCAAGGGAGTACAATAGTGATCTAGGAGTAGGTCACTGGACATTGGTCAAAATTATCCTTACTGAGAACTAAGGAAATATTTCTCGATTATGGAGGTGATAAAAGAGCCCGTCATAAAAATTTACAACGATGCAAGCTTTTACACCAATCCAGATGACTCTAAGTCTCAATCCGGATACATATTGAAAGTGGGAGCAATTAGCTAGAGTAGCTCCGTGCAGAGCATTGTGGACATAGAATATTTGCAAAATACATACAGCTCTGAATATGACAGACCCGTTGACTAAACTTCTCTCACAAGCAAAACATGATCATACCTTTGTACTCTTTGGGTGTTAATCACATAGCAATGTGAACTAGATTATTGACTCTAGTAAACCCTTTGGGTGTTGGTCACATGATGATGTGAACTATGGGTGTTAATCATATACAGATATGATTATTGGTGTTAAATCAAATGGCAATGTGAACTAGATTATTGACTCTAGTGCAAGTGGGAGACTGAAGGAAATATGCCCTAGAGGCAATAATAAAGTTATTATTTATTTCCTTATTTCATGATAAATGTTTATTATTCATGCTAGAATTGTATTAACCGGAAACATAATACTTGTGTGAATACATAGACAAACATAGTGTCACTAGTATGCCTCTACTTGACTGGCTTGTTTATGAAAGATGGTTACGTTTCCTAGCCATGGACAAAAGAGTTGTCATTTGATTAACGGGATCACATCATTAGGAGAATGATGTGATTGACATGACCCATTCTGTTAGCCTAGCACTTGATCGTTTAGTATGTTGCTATTGCTTTCTTCATGACTTATACATGTTCCTGTAACTATGAGATTATGCAGCTCCCGTTTACCGGAGGAACACTTTGGGTGCTACCAAACATCACAACATAACTGGGTGGTTATAAAGGTGCTCTACAGGTGTTTCCGAAGGTACATGTTGGGTTGGCATAATTCGAGATTAGGTTTTGTCACTCCGATTGTCGAAGAGGTATCTCTGGGCCCTCTCGGTAATACTCATCACCTAAGCCTTGCAAGCATTGTAACTAATGAGTTAGTTATAAGATGATGTATTACGGAACGAGTAAAGAGACTTGCCGGTAACGAGATTGAACTAGGTATTGGATACCGATGATCAAATCTCGGGCAAGTAACATACCGATGACAAAGGGAACAACGTATATTGTTATGCGGTTTGACCGATAAAGATCTTCGTAGAATATGTAGGAACCAATATGGGCATCCAGGTCCCGCTATTGTTTCTTGACCGAGAATGGTTCTAGGTCATGTCTACATAGTTCTCGAACCCGTAGGGTCCGCACGCTTAACGTTACGATGACAGTTTTATAATGAGTTTATAAGTTTTGATGTACCGAAGTTTGTTCGGAGTCCCGGATGTGATCACGGACATGACGAGGAGTCTCGAAATGGTCGAGACATAAAGATTGATATATTGGAAGCCTATGTTTGGACATCGGAATGGTTCCGGGTGAAATCGGGATTTTACCG
>NC_041393.1:244931263-244962141 GCF_002162155.2 Triticum dicoccoides
CCCCCCTTTCCTTCTCCACCAAGGAAAGAGGGGGGAGTCCTACTCCCGGTGGGAGTAGGACTCCTCCAGGCGCAACCCTAGGGGGCCGGCCGCACCTCCCCCCTCCATCCTTTATATACGGGGGCGGGGGGCACCCCATAGACACACAAGTTGATCTACGGATCGTTCCTTAGCCGTGTGCGGTGCCCCCCTCCACCATATTCCACCTCGGTCATATCGTCGCGGAGTTTAGGCGAAGCCCTGCGCCGGTAGAACATCATCATCGTCACCACGCCGTTGTGCTGACGGAACTCATCTCCGGAGCTTCGCTGGATCGAAGGCCAGAGATCGTCATCGAGCTGAACGTGTGTTGAACTCGAAGGCCCTGTACGTTCGGTGCTTGGACCGGTCGGATCGTGAAGACGTATGACTACACCAACCACGTTGTGCTAACGCTTCCGCTTACGGTCTATGAGGGTACGTGGACATACACTCTCCCCTCTCGTTGCTATGCATCACCATGATCTTGCGTGTGCGTAGGAATTTTTTTGAAATTACTATGTTCCTCAACAATAATTACTATTGGGCAATTGATAGAACTTCAAATAATCATGACAGTATCCAGGCAATGATCATTATATAGGCATCACGTCCAAGATTAGTAGACCAACTCCTGCCTGCATCTACTACTATTACTCCACACATCGACCGCGAACCAGCATGCATCTAGTGTAGTAAATTCATGATAAAACGGAGTAATGCATTAAGAATGATGACATGATGTAGACGAGATTTGTTTACCTATTGCGATAGATATAGATCTCATCTTGTTATCCTTAGTAGCAACGATACATACGTGTCAGTTCCCTTTCTATCACTGGGATCAAGCACCGTAAGATCGAACCCACTACAAAGCACCTCTTCCCATTGCAAGATAAATAGATCAAGTTGGCCAAACAAAACCCAAATATCAGATAAGAAATATGAGGCTATAAGCAATCATGCATATAAGAGATCAAAGAAGACTCAAATAACTTTCATGGATAAAAACATAGATCTGATCATAAACTCAAAGTTCATCGGATCCCAACAAACACACCGCCAAAAGACTTACATCATATGGATTTCCAAGAAATCATTGTATTGATAATCGAGAGAGAGAGAGAGAGAGAGAGAGAGATAGAGAGAGAGAGAGAGAGAGAGAGAGAGAGAGAGAGGAAGCCATCTAGCTACTAACTACGGACCCGTAGGTCTACAAAGAACTACTCACGCATCATAGGAGAGGCACCAATGGAAGTGGTGAACCCCTCCATGATGGTGTCTAAATTGGATCTTGGAGGTTCTGGACTCTGCGGCGGCTGGATCAATATTTCGCCGACTCCCCTAGGGTTTCTGAAATATTTGGGTATTTATAGAGCAAAGAGGCGGTTCAGGGGGCACCTGAGGTGCGCACAACCCACCAGGGCGCGCTTGGGCCTCCTTGCGCGCCCTGGTGGGTGCTGCTCACCTCGAGCAGCCCCTCAGCTGCTTCCTTGGCCCATTGGCTTTCTTCTGGCCCAAAATAAATCCTCCAGGAGTTGCATTGTGTTTGGACTCCGTCTGATATTGATTTCCTGTGATGTAAAAAACATGCAGAAAACATCAACTGGCATTGGGCACTATGTCAATAGGTTAGTACCAAAAATGATATAAAATGACTATAAAATTATTGTAAAACATCCAAGAATGATAATATAACAGCATGGAACAATCAAAAAGTATAGATACATTGGAGACGTATCAACATGTCGGGGAGAACTGATCCTCGAGCACCTATGGGGCCGGGGGACCGGGCCCCTTTCGGTTCGGCGGGGGGCGGAGATCACACGAAGAGCAGATCGAGGCGAAGCACACGAGCAGTTTACCCAGCTTCGGAGCTCTCCGGAGAGATAATACTCCTACTGCTGCTTGTTTGATTATCTTGTGTTCTTTCTCCAGAGAGGGAGCGTAGTGTTTTTCTGGGTTCCGAACTAGTCGAACCTCTCTAAACTGTCCAACCCCCCCTACGTTGCGCATGGCCTCCTTTTATATGCTAAAGTGGTCACCGACAGGTGGCAACGCAGAGAAGGGTACAAATGTAAAAAGCGAGGTGGTTGGTACAGTTACTTGTACAGCACGCCCTACCTAACCCTGACGGCAGGGGACAAGGGCATTAAATGCCTGTCTGAGTCGCCCAAACAGTGCAAAAAAGGACCGTTAGGGGCGCCACCGTTCGCCACGATGGCGATCTTGTCAGCTCCGCATGCCACTGTGCACCGCTGGCTACACAGCCTCCCGCCACGCGCGCCTGGAGAGGCCCCCAGAGCGACACGTTGGTGGATGCGCTGGAGCGTGGGCGCAGAGTGACCGCCTGCCGCAGCAAGCGCCTTGCCGCTGTTGTTATCTTGTCGGGTCCGGAAGCTTGTCGCTCACCGGGCCTCGAGGTACCTTGGTTGGTCTTCCCGGCAAGCTCCTCTTGCCGGGGCCTTGCTGCCTTGCCGGAGCGCGTGGAGCGTTGCGGCAAGTTCCTTGGAGTGCCTTGGTCGGCCTTCCTGGCAAGCTCCTCTTGCCGGGGCCTTGTCTCCTGAGCTTAAATACTTTGTTCTTGAATGGCTCCAAGGGAACCGCGGAGGATCTTGGCGTTTGCCCGGCAAGCCTTGCCGTGGGGCGCTGCAACTGCCCGTGCACAAGTTCGGGGTACTAGGGTACCCCTATTCTAGTACACCGACACAACATCCCCAAGCTTAATTCCTGCTCGTCCTCAAGTAGGTAAATGATAAAAACAGAATTTTTGATGTGGAATGCTGCCTAACATGTTCATCACATTCTTTTCTTTATAGCATGGACATATGGACTTTTATATGATTCAAAGCAATAGTCTAGTTTTGACATGAAGACTTTAATACTCAAGCATACCAACAAGCAACCCTGTCTTTCAAAATATCAACACTAAAGCAAGTTATCCCTAGCCCATCATGCTCAATCATTGATCCATTCATGAAACACACTCGAATATTAGCTACACCCAATGCTCAAATACGATCATAGTGCCCCTTAGTTGGTGCTTTATAAGAGAAGATGGAGACTCAAATTCAAAATAAAAATTGCATAAGTAAAAGAAAGGCCCTTCGCGGAGGGAAGTAGGGATTTGTAGAGGTGCTAGAGCTCAAATCTTAAATTGAGAGATAAAATTATTTTTGAGAGGCATACTTTTCCTACCAACGAAAATGACTTGGAGCATCCCAACACTTTCCATGATAGATACATCATCGGCGGTTCCCAAACAGAAAATAAAGTTTATTCCTTTTTCCACCATAACTTTCACTTTCCATGGCTAGCTGTATTCACGGGTGCTCTCCATACCAACACTTTCCAAGGAATTTATTATTTGACAACTTAAAGTAAATTCATTTATTCATTTCGGGACCGGGCATCCCTAGTACCTTTGCCATACTCGTGCAATGACGAGTGAATAAACACTCATTGTGAGAATAACACATCTAGCATGGAAAATATTGGCTACCCTTTACCGCCTCGCGAGTAGTAGAGCACACAAAAGAGAAATTTATTTTGAATATTAGAGATGGCACATGCAAATTTTCTTAGAACGACATGGAAATACCGCATATAGGTAGGTATAGTGGACCCATTTGGCAAAACTGGTTAAAGGGTTTTGGATGCACAAGTAGTGATCATACTTAGTGCAAAATGAAGGCTAGCAAAAAGATTGAGAAGCAAGCAACCAAAAAGCGAAAAATCTCGTACCCAAGCATTAAGCATAAATAAGACCGAATAATGCACCATAAGTAGGATAGAAATTTCATTGCATAACTATTGACTTTCGTGCTTGCATAGGGAATCACAAACCTTAGCATCAATATTCTTACTAAAGCACAATTACTCATCAACGTGACTCACATATCATATCGTCATATCTCAAAACCATTACTAAGAATCAAGTTTATTTTGTCCAATGATCTTCATGAAAGTTTTTATTATATCCTCCTAGGATATCTATCACTTTGGGACTATTTTCATATGTTGCTTTTGATAAGCTCAAACAAATATAAGTGAGGATCATGAGCATAGTTTTTCTCTCTCAAAATAATCTAAGTGAACCAATAGAGAATTTCTTAAAAATTTACTAACTCCCAAATAAATCTAAGTTAAGCATGAGAGCATTTCTTCAAAATTAACAAAGCACACCATGCTCAAAAAGATATAAGTGAAGTACTAGAGCAAGTCCATGGCTCTAAAAATTTAAGAGAAGCATAGAAGCAAGCATAGCATAATTTTTGGCTCTCTAAAAAGGGTGTGTCCTGAAAGGATTCAACACTCAAAACACAAAGCAAAACAATCAAAGACTCATATCATACAAGACGCTCCAAGCAAAACTCATATCATGTGACGAATAAAAATATAGTTTCAAGTAAAATACCGATGGTTGTTAGAAGAAAGCGGGGATGCCACTCGGGGGCATCCCCAAGCTTAGTTGTTTGCTACTTCTTTGGGTATTTTCTTGGGGTGCATTGGGCATCCCCAAGCTTAGCCTTTTGCTTATCCTTATTCCTTCATCCATCATAAGATAAACGAAAACTTGAAAACTTCAATCACACAAAACTCAAACAAAATCTTCGTGACATCCGTTAGTATAAGAAACCAAACCACTACTATAAGTACTGTATCAAACCTATTATTATTTTGTTTTTGCATTATACATACTGTATTTCAACTTTTCTATGGAAAAAACTCATCAAAGAAAACCATAGAATCATCAAAACAAGCACACAACACAAACAAAACAGAATCTGTCAAAAACAGAACAGTCTGTAGCAATCTGAGAATTTCGAATACCTATGTAACTCCAAAAATTATGAAATAATTTGTGGACGTGAGGAATTTGTCTATTAATCCTCTACAAAAAGAATCAACTTAAATAACTCTTCTGTAAAAAGTACAACGAATCTCATGAGCGCAAAAGTTTCTGTTTTTCAGCAAGATCAAATAAACTTTCACCCAAGTCTTCCCTAAGGTCTTAGTTGGCACAAACACTAACTAAACACAAAAAAACACAATCATAACAGTAGCATAATTGTTCTAACACTCAAGAACAGAAAACAAAAAGCAAAAATAAATTTTATTCATTGGGTTGCCTCCCAACAAGCGCTATCGTTTTATGCCCTAGCTAGGCATAAAGTTTTATTGATGCTCACACGAAAGATAAGAATTGAAGCACAAAGGGAGCATCATAAAACATACTTCCTATGCATAGGCATTTTATAAGCAAACAAATTATCAAGGCAAGCAAAAACTAGCATGTGCAAGGAAGAAGAAAGAAACATTAGCAATCTCAACATGAAGAGAGGTAATTTAGTAACATGAAAAATCTCTACAACCATATATTCCTCTCTCATAATAATTACATGTAGGATCATAATAAAATTCAACAATATAGCTATCACATAACATATTCTCAACACAATCCACATGCATGCGAAGTTGACACTCTTCCAAAATAGTGGGATTAACATTAACTAAAGTCATGACCTCTTCAAACCCACTTTTATCAAAAATTTCATAAGATTGAATATTCTCCAAATTAGTGGGATCTAAAGTTGACACTATTCCAAACCCACTTTCAATATTATTGCAAACACTATTATCAATATCATATTCATCATGGGGATTAAATAAATTTTCAAGATCATAAGAAGAATCACCCCAATCATGATCATTGCAATAAGTAGTGGACATAGCAAAATAGCATCCCCAAGCTTGGGGTTTTGCATATTATTACCAGAATTGACATTAATAGAATTTATAGTAAAATCATTGCAATCATGATTTTTATTCAAAGAGCTATCATGAATCACTTCATAAATTCTTTCATCAAAATTTTCAGATTCACAAATCTCAAGCAAAACTTCATAAAGATAATCTAGTGTATGCAAATCACTAGCAATTTGTTCATGATAATTGGATCTCTTAAAAAGATTAGCAAGTGGATGAGGATCCATATCAAGAGATATTTAGCAAGCAAAGATGCAAGCAAATAGAAGACACATGTCACACAAGCAAAGAAGAGATCTGACGAGAAAACGGCAAACGAAAAAGAGAGTGAATAAAACGGCAAATTTTGTGAAGTGGGCGAGAGGAAAATGAGAGGCAAATGGCTAATAATGTTAATTGTGGGGAGATGAGATTTGTGATTAGGAACCTAGTTGATTTTGCAGATCCTCCCTGGCAATGGCGCCAGAAATGGCACATTGACGGGAGACTATCTTGAGGTGATCCTCCCCGGCAACGGTGCCAGAAATTCCTTTTGATGTCTGGTAGAACTACGTGGTTATTTCCCCAAAGAGGAAGGGATGATGCAGTATAGTGACGGTAGGTATTTCCCTTAGTGATGAGACCAAGGTTACCGAACCAGTTGGAGAACCTCCTCACACCACGTAAACATCATCTTCACACAAATAACAAATACTCACAACCCGTGGTGTTAGAGGGGTTGTGAATCCCTTCGGGTACGGCGCCTCTAGTGGGCAAATAACGTGAGGTAAAAAGTGGTAGATAGGATAAATAGATCGCGAAACAAATAAATTACAGCAAGGTATTTTTGTAATTTTGGTTTAATAGATCTGAAAATAAATGCAAGAGAAAATATATCGCAAAGGCAAATATGATGAAAAGAGACCAAGGGGCCGTAGGTTTCACTAGTGGCTTATCTCGAGAAAAATGGCAAACGGTGGGAAAACAATTACTGTTGGGCAATTGATAGAACTTCAAATAATCATGACGATATCCAGGCAATGATCATTAGATAGGCATCACGTCCAAGATTAGTAGACCGACTCCTGCCTGCATCTACTTCTATTACTCCACACATTGACCGTTATCCATCATGCATCTAGTGTTTTAAGTTCATGAGAAAGCAGAGTAATGCATTAAGAACGATGACATGATGTAGACAAAATCCGTTTATCTATTGCGGTAGATATAGATCTCATCTTGTTATCCTTAGTATCAACGATACATACGTGTCGGTTCCCTTTCTGTCACTGGGATCAAGCACCGTAAGTTTGAACCCACTACAAAGCACCTCTTCCCATTGCAATATAAATAGACCAAGTTGGCCAAACAAAACCCAAATATTGAAGAAGAAATACGAGGCTATAAGCAATCATGCATATAAGAGATCAAATAAGACTCAAATAATTTTCATGGATAAAAACATAGATCTGATCATAAACTCAGAGTTCATCGGATCCCAACAAACACACCGCCAAAAGACTTACATCATATGGATCACAAGGAGACCATTGTATTGATAATCAAGAGAGAGAGAAAGAGCGAGCGAGCGAGAGAGAGAGAGAGAGGAAGCCATCTAGATACTAACTACGGACCCGTAGGTATACAAAGAACTACTCACACATCTAGGAGAGGCACCAATGGAAGTGGTGAACCCCTCCATGACGGTGTCTAGATTGGATCTTGGTGGTTCTGGACTCTGCGGCGGCTGGATCAATATTTCATCGACTCCCCTAGGATTTCTAGAACATTTGGGTATTTATAGAGCAAAGAGGCGGTTCGGGGGGCACGCGAGGTGGGCACAACCCACCAGGGCATGCCTGGGCCTCCTGGCGCGCCCTGGTGGGTGCTGCTCACCTCGAGCAGCCCCTTAGGTGCTTCCTTGGCCCATTTGCTTTCTTCTGGCCCAAAAAATCCTCCAAGAGTTATGTTGCGTTTGGACTCCGTTTGATACTGATTTCCCGTGATGTAAAAAACATGCAGAAAACAACAACTGGCACTGGGCACTACGTCAATAGGTTAGTACCAAAAAATGATATAAAATGACTATAAAATGATTGTAAAACATCCAAGAATGATAATATAATAGCATGGAACAATAAAAAATAATAGATACGTTGGAGACGTATCACTCATTAGGGCACACATTTCAACAAACCAACCTGTGGGCGATAATGTAGAAGATCCGTGTCGAATACATATTACTAACTGTCGGCGATGAGATTGACAGGATAAAAAAAGATATATATATATAGTCTGCTTAATTTAGTCCTTCTTCTTGTTGTTGTTGCTGTTGGATGGCCCCGTGACATTGTCTTGGCGAGGACGCTTCTTGCCGCTAATTGTTGGCTTTTCATCGCTGCCGTCATGTCATCGTCATTGCTGTCATCGTCGTCCTCCTCCTCGTTCAACCATTCCTCCTCCTCCTCATCGTCGTCCTCTTCTTCATCCTCCAATGGCTCCTCGTCCGTCTGGTTGTCGTCTGACGACTCCGAAGGCGGCGTCCCTTCCATGAAACGGATATAATCGAGGTCTGGGCTCGACGTCGGACTCTTGGAAGACGAGCAGGATGATTCCGGTGTTGACCTATCATTGGGCGCTAGATTGCTGGCCGAACTATCGTCCTTGCCGTCGCTCGACATGGCTGCAGATTGTGTGCTAGTGTGTAGCGCGGCCTGTCGGGGACGTGAATATGGTGGACACTTTAGCGGGGTATGCAGAGAAGAGGAACTGCCAATTGAAGCGGGGTTTTTTTGCGCGGGGGTGGGGGGCGGGGAATTGAAGTAGGGGTTGACGTATTATCTAACCGCTGATATAACCAACCACAAATATTTGTACCTAGTGGCTCCAAATTCCCAGGGTTGCGCAGGACTCCTATTGGCTATTTGGCTGGTGATGTCTACTACGCAACCTTCTTCTTGTAGATGTTGTTGGGCCTCCAAGTGCAGAGGTTTGTAGGAAACTAGCAAATTTACCTCAAGTGGATGACCTAAGGTTTATCAATTCGTGGGAGGCATAGGATGAAGATGGTCTCTCTCAAACAACCCCACAACCAAATAATAAAGAGTCTCTTGTGTCCCCAACACACCCAATACAATGGTAAATTGTATAGGTGCACTAGTTCGGTGAAGAGATGGTGATACAAGTGTAGTATGGATGGTAGATATAGGTTTTTGTAATCTGAAATTATAAAAACAGCAAGGCAACAAGTGATAAAAGTGAGCAAAAAATGGTATTACAATGCTTCGAAACAAGGCCTCTCAACAATGATAACATAATTAATCATATAACAATCCCTCGACATGCAACAAAATCCACTCCAAAGTCACTAATAGCAGAGAACAAACAAAGAGATTATCATAGGGTATGAAACCACCTCAAAGTTATTCTTTTCAATCAGTCCATTGGGCTATTTCTATAAGTGTTGACACAAACAGCCCTAGAGTTTGTCGTAAAATAACACCTTAAGACACACATCAACCAAAACCCTAATGTCACCTAGATACTCCAATGTCACCTCAAGTATTCGTGGGTTTGATTATATGATATGCATCACACAATCTCAGATTCATCTATTCAAACCAACACAAAGAACTTCAAAGAGTTCCCCAAAGTTTCTACCGAAAAGTCAAGATGAAAACGTGTGCCAACCCCTAAGCATAGATTCCCAAGGTCACGGAACCTGCAAGTTGATCACCAAAACATACATCAAGTGAATCAATAGAACACTCCATTGTCACCAAGGGTATCCCACACAAGACATACATCAAGTGTTCTCAAATCCTTAAAGACTCAATCCGATAAGATAACTTCAAAGGGGAAAATCAATCCATTACAAGAAGGTAGAGGGGGAGAAACATCATATGATCCAACTATAATAGCAAAGCTCGCGGTAGATCATGATCGTGCCAAATCAAGAACACGAGAGAGAGAGAGCAATCAAACACATAGCTATTGGTGCATACCCTCAGCCACGAGGGTGAACTACTCTCTCCTCATCATGGAGAGCTCCGGGATGATGAAGATGGCCACCAGTGATCCCCCCTCCAGCAGGGTGCCGGAGCAGGGTCACGATTGGTTTTTGGTGGCTAGAGAGGCTTGCGGCGGCGAAACTCCCGATCTAGGTTCTGTTCTGGAAGTTCGGGGATATATAAGAGTTGTTGGTGTCGGGAACAAGTTAGGGGATCCTCGAGTCAGTCACGAGGTCGGGGGTGCTCCTAGGGGGGGTAGGGTGCGTCCTCCACCCTCGTGGTTGATTTGGGACTCTTCTGGTCCATCTCCGATGCTCCGTGGGCTTCTTTTGGTCCAAAAATAAGCTCCACAAATTTTCAGGTCAATTGGACTCCGTTTGGTATTCCTTTTCTGTAAAACTCAAAAACAAAGAAAAAGCAGAAAAACTGGCAATGGGCTCTAGGTTAATAGGTTAGTCTCAAAAATCTTATAAAATAGCATATAAATGCATATAAAGCAACCAAGATGGAGAATATAATAGCATGGAACAATCATATGAACAAGGTTACGGATGTTGCCGAGCTTTTTGTTTTGGCTGATAGGTGTGCTCGAGCTGAAGAAGGAAGAAAGTACCCCGACGAAGATGCCGGCATGGAAAGTGACTCTTGAGATGAGGACATCGTCGCCCCGGCAAAGAAGGGCCGACGACACAACAGGAAGCGCAAGGGCAAGACCGTGCTTGCCATCGAGGAATCTGGCAACCCAGGCACCGCCAAGAAGGCCAAGGTCGACGACCTCGGCAAGGAGATTGCCGGGTGCGACGCCTGTCAGGCCTTGGCGGCTACCGGCAAGCCACAAGGCTCCAACAGGTAATACTGCAAGGTTCATCACACCAAAGGCCATGACCTCCAAAACTGCCATCAAGTTGATCAGCTGATGGAGAAGCGAAGGGCTGAGTACGAAAGACGAGACAAAGAGAAGGGCTAAGATGGTGCTGAGGGATCCGGCAAGAAGCACGGTGGCCGAGGAGGTCGCCGCGGCAAGGGCAAGAAACAAGACAGGTCTGCTCGAGGCCGCGACAAGAAAGAGGGTGATGATGATCATAACGATGACGACGAGTCCAGCGAGCACGAGTTTCAGAAAGCTATAGATGTTATGTGTGTTGATGGAGGCGCATCGCTGCATTCTTCCCATCGTCAACTTAAATAGTGGGCGTGTGAGATCGATGCGACTGAGCCAATGATTGACGCCCATAAGCCACTGAAATGGTCCAACACGCCTATCATTTTTGACGCTGAGGATCGCCCTGATCGCATAACCGCGATCGGGTATTTTCCATTGTTGGTTTCACCAACAATCCGCAACCTCAAGGTGACAAAAA
Organism: Triticum dicoccoides; assembly: GCF_002162155.2. Taxonomy (NCBI): domain Eukaryota; kingdom Viridiplantae; phylum Streptophyta; class Magnoliopsida; order Poales; family Poaceae; genus Triticum; species Triticum dicoccoides. The sequence continues at coordinate 244,942,401 of NC_041393.1, forward strand.
TGCTAGTTGACGGTGGGGCTGGTCTGAACTTGATCTTGTCCAACATGATCAATAGGTTGCACATTCCTGATAAAGATCTCGAAGAGACAGGCACGTTTCAAGGGATCAATCCAGGGAGAAGCCAGCCTAAAGGGAAGGTCACACTACCAGTCACATTTGGTGGCGACCTGAACTACAGGACAAAGAAGATCATTTTAATGTCTTCGAGATCCCGTTGCCGTATAACGGGATCCTTGGCCGTCAAACACTGGCCATGTTTATGGCGGCGTCACACTATGAAGATCCAAGGCAGCACCACCAAAAACCAAGAAGGTAACCGTCAAGGAGGATGGCATGGGCGGAGCTTTTACCATAAGCTCCACCCTTGACAGCAAGTAGGAAAGCGTGCTTGTCGCCTTCCTGCAGGTGAATGTTGATGTGTTTGCATGGCAAGCATCTGACATCCCCGGTGTTCCCAGGGAGGTGATTGAGCACCACCTTGTTGTATGTCCTCATGCGTGGCCCATCAAGCAGAGGGCCAGGAAGCAAGCTTTGGAGCGGCAAGAGTTCATCATTGAAGACATTAGGAAGTTGGAAGTGGCAGGCTTGGTCAAAGGAGTGCTCCATCCAACATGGTTGGCCAATCCAGTGGTGGTGCGCAAGGCAAATGGGAAATGGAGGTTGTGTATTGACTATACAGATATCAATAAAGCATGTCCAAATGATCCATTCCCTTTGCCGCCCATTGACCAGATAGTGGACTCCATTGCCGGGTGCGACCTGCTGTCGTTCCTCGACACCTACTCACGATACCACGAAATCTTCATGACAAAGCAAGATGAAGAGAAGACCGCATTCATCACCCCATGTGGTACGTACTGTTTTGTACGAATGCCTTTTGGGTTGAAAAGCGCTGGATCGACGTTTGCCCGAGTGGTCCAAATTGGTTTTGAGCCCCAGGTACATAGAAATATGGAAGCGTATATGGATGATATAGTGGTCAAAACCAAGGACAAAGCAATGCTCGTGCAAGATGTGGAAGAAACATTTGCCAATTTGCGCAAGATCAACCTCAAGGTCAACCCCGAGAAGTGTGTGTTCGGTGTCCCATCCGGCAAACTTCTCAGTGTCTTTGTATCTCAATGCGAAATCGAAGCAAATCCCAACAAGATCAAGGCAATTGAGAAGATTGAGGCGCCGAGACGAGTCAAGGATGTACGAAGGCTTGGTGGCTGTGTTACTGCTCTGAGTAGGTTCATCTCCAAATCTGATGAGAGCGCCCTACCCTTTTTCAAAATTCTGAAAAGGCAGGTCCAATGAAATGGACTCCGGAAGCGGAGGTAGCACTACAAGATTTGAAGAGGTACCTCTCCTCTACGCCAATACTAGTCACACCTAAACTGCAAGGGTCGTTGCTGCTATATCTAGTGGCGATAAATCAAGTGGTCAGTGCTACACTAGTGGCGGAGAGAGAAGTCAAGGAAGAAGCAGCGGCAGCGGCGAGGCCGTCAGATGATGAGCCGAGGCCTCCCCGGCTGTGCCTGATGCCGACAAGGCAGGACCCCCGGCAGAGCCTGGTCCTGGCAAGACAGGACTGGTGCAAGCAGGCAAAGTGAAACAGAAGAAGAAGATGATGTGGCATCCAGTCTACTTTGTCAGCTCCCTCTTGTAGGGGGCTAGATCAAGATATTCTGGTGTGCAGAAGCTGCTCTTCGGCCTTCTTATGGCCTCAAGGAAGCTGCGTCACTATTTCCAGGCACATGAGATCACTCTCGTCACTCGCTTCCCGTTGCAATGGATCTTGCACAACCCAGATGCAACTGGGAGGATTGTGGAGTCGGCGTTGGAACTGTCAAGCTTTGGTCTTAGGTTTGAAAGTACTTCAACAATTCAGAGCAGAGCCTTGGCGGAGTTCATAGCAGAATGGACCTCAACGCCTGACAAAGAAATTCAAGAGACCATTCTTCCCGGCAAGGAAACACACTGTGATTGGATTATGTACTTTGACGAGCTTTCTCGCTACAAGGTGCCAGTGATGGTGTGCTACTTGTCGCACCCACTGGAGAGCGCCTCAAGTATGTAATCCAGACGCACTTTCCCCGGGAGAAATCAACGACCAACACTGCGGAGTATGAGGGACTGCTTGCCGGTCTCAGGATCGCGGCAGACCTCAGAATCTGGAAGCTCATCATCAGAGGTGATTCATAGCTTGTCGTCAAGCAAGTTAACAAAGATTAGTAGAGCCCGTTGATGGAAGCCTATATAGATGTAGTGAGGAAGTTGGAGGAGCGTTTTGACAGTCTGCAAGCAGAGCATGGCCCTGAGTAGAGAATGGCATTGCTGACGACTTGTCAAAACACGCTGCCCTCAAGTTGCATGTGGAACCAGGAACCTTTGTGCTCCAATTGACTCAGCCATCCATTGAACCATCGGCAGGACAAAATAAGCGAAGGAAGGCGGGCCCCGACAAGTACTTTCCCGCTGAGCTCCCAGGAGCCACCGACAAGGAAGTTGCCGGGTACCCCAAGCTTGCCGGGGAGCAGCAGCCCTCGGTAGGGCCTCAAGCCCTTGCTATGGAGACAGCTGCCCCCACGGCAGAAGACGTGCCTTTAGTCCTTGCCATTGAGCCTCAGGCTCCAGCATGGGCTCATCACACCGTTCAGTTCCTCCAAACAAGGGAACTCTCTGAGGAATAGGAAGAGGCAGAGAAAAAGCCTGTCGGTCCAGCATGTAGCAGTTTGTGGACGATGTCCTATACAGGAGGAGACCGAACAGTGTGAAATTGAAGTGCATTCCTTAGGAGGACGGACTGGAGCTGTTGGCAGAGGTACATGGAGGCATATGTGGCTCCCACATCGGGTCAAGAGCCCATGCCAAAAAACCATTCCGGCATGGTTTCTTTTGGCCCACCGCTCTCCAGGATGCAATTGCACTAGTAACCAAGTGTGAAGCGGCCAGTTCCATTCAAAGAAGCTTCATCAACCAGCTCAAGCTCTTCAGACGATCCCTCTTTCCTGGCCATTTTCAGTCTGGGGCTCAACATACTGGGCCCCTTCCCCCATGCCGGCGGGGGCTTTGAGTACTTGTACGTCGCAATCGACAAGTTCACAAATTGGCCAGAAGTGGAGCCAGTGAGAAAGGTGACAACACAATCAGCCATCAGGTTCTTCAAAGGACTAGTTTGTTGTTTTGGTGTGCCAAACAGAGTCATCACCGATAATGACACAGACTTCAAGAGCCGCACCTTCATGCAGTATATCCAAGACCTTGGCAGCAAAGTTTGTTTTGCTTCTGTTGCTCATCCAAGAAGCAATGGCCAGGCAGAAAGGGCAAATGCTCAAGTGCTACAGGGCCTCAAAAAAAGAACTTTCGACAGGATGCACAAGTGCGGAAGACGCTGGATTGATGAGTTGTCAACGGTTCTTTGGTCAATCCGCCCCGCTGTCTCCGTCATCTGCCCCGCTGTCCTCCTCGTCACTCCCACTTGAGGAGGCGTTCCCGTCGTCGGAGGAGCTCTCCACGCAGCACCTCAGGCGAGTTCCAAGATCTCGAAGACCTTGACAGAGAGCAGGACGTTCTCCATTAATTTGAAGAAGAGAACAAGCCCCAATGTCAAGTTGTGGACCCGGGCGCAGGTCTTCCACCCTCGGCCGAGGTACATGACATGAGGGGCAGGGAACTCGACGTCGGCCCATGTGCTACTATTCCTGCAACCCCTCATATGCACCCGCAACACCTGCGGCGGATCCAGCTCCATCTCCCGCATAGCCTGACGAAGAATTTGCAGGGGTTGTCCCCGGCGTGGCCCTCCAGCAGAGGAGGGGCTGCTGGCGGATGCGGGGCCGATCTGCCGCCCCGTCCTCCTCTCCCTCGAGCACCACGACGGCCTCGACCTCGCCCCCTCCCCCTTCCTCTAGCGGCCGGCTCCGCCACTATGAGCTCTTGGGGAGGAGTGATGCGCTGTTTGGCCAAAACCCTCGCCGCCACTGATGAAGCGTCGCCGCGCCCCCTCGCAATGGCAGAAGAAAGGAGGAAGCAGGAATGGGGAGAGGCAGATGGCAGAGGGTAGAGAGGCACTGTTCCTCCCGCTCTCCTCTTTATAAAGGTGCAGGGGCGAGGCTCGTCCGCGCCCTCTTGGCCAATCTGACCCGTTGAAGTGATAACGAGCAAGGCCATCGACCGCCCTCCCCGCTCCATTGAAGGCGCGTGGGAATCGACCTACGCACGCAGACGACTTCCCACGTCCCGTGCGCCTGTCATTCGCTCTGCATTATGCATGCAGCGAACGTGGCGCAAGAGGCGAGCGCAGTGGGACGTGTGGAGCGACAGTTCCCACGCGAGGACAGTAAATGGGAGGCGGCCCTGCGGTCTCAAAGAGACACGCAAGCCTCCTCTTCACTGTCCACCGTAAGGTGACGCCAGCATGCTTCCGTCATGCACGCGCGCACGACCCCCACGTCGTGCGTTCAACACGGGTCGTGGAGAAGCGCAGCGGACGGAGCAGTTTCCATGGTAAAATCCACCCCAACTGCCCACGCGCCGTTCTAGGCCTGGCCCAACGACGTGCTGCGCTTATGTGTGGCCCAGGCCCGGGGGCTCCTGTCGGTGTACAAAAGTAGGGGCCCTCCTTTTGATCCCTTTACTTATGCACGGGCAGTCAGAGCCACTCGCCACGGCCATGCATAACAGGGCAGGAAAGGGAAGCCGGAGAGAAGCCGAGGGCACAAGACAAAGCAAAGCAACGACAAGGACCAAGGCCACAAAGATCAGGTGGACGAAGCAGGTTTCCCTGGCAAGGACCCTTGCCGGGGCAGCTCGCCCACGGCAGCCGAGCGAGCCACCCTTGAACCCACCAACGCTCGACAAACGCATTGGGACAGGGCTCAGGAGGCACCTCCGTGGTGGTATGCAGATCTTTGTGAAGACAAAGAATAGTCAAGATCAAAAGAGGATAGGAAGGCAACCATCCTCACCGAAGAAACCCACAAGACCCCGGCAAGATCCTTGCGGGGGATGCCTGCACGCCACGGCAAGACCCTTGCCGGGCCACCCGAGAAGATCCTTGCCGGGCCACCCGGCAAGGCCCTCGCCAAGCGCACCAGCAGGGCCACTGTCTGGCCCGCGCCAGCCAAGTCTCCGCCGCCACCCGCATGCAGCTGCCGACCCAACCAGCTCGGCAGGCACCTGCGTGGCAATATGCATCCCTTCGTGGAGGCTCCACCACCGCGCCACCTCAGCTGCCTGCCTGCCTACATTGCACCGCATGCATCGCTGGCCAGGGCGCGTGTCGAAGCTTGAAGGAGCAGCGACGGACGGGACGGGCCTCACCCCCGTCCTCGATAAAGTGAAGGGACACCTAAGACTCACATTAAATGCGCTTTGTCCTATAACACTAGCGATAAGCTCACAGCGCTGTAGCACTTTCCACCTCCCGTGTGCCACTGTGGCAGCCCCTTTTGCCTATAAAAGGAGGCCCATGGCGCACTGGAGAAGGATTCGGCTCTTTTGAACCTAGCAGCACCCAGAGCTAGTTCAAGAGCTCAAGAACACTAAATACATCCACCAAAGCAGGATCGTAGGGTTTTACACATCTTTGCGGCTCGAAGCTGGGTTAATCCCCTTTGTGTTGTCTACTAGTCCCGCTCTTCTCACGATCCCCGCGCCCCGCAACCGTAGAAGGGATTCCAGTGATCCCATAGGTGTCATTTCCCACCGACATCTTTGGCGTGGCAGGTAGGGGTGCGCTCAATTGTGAGAATCTAGTCTAGCAGTTGACCTAGCTGTTCTTCATCGCCATGGCTCCTAAGAAGAAGGTGACCATGGTGATCGGTTCGTCCGGGACCAGGTTGCCAGCACCGGTGCGGACCAGTAACGGGCCAGTCACGGAGAGAACCCGTGGCGCGGCCCGTGAACATCCACATCACCCTAGCGGTTCAGGCCTGGCGAGTGGCGTCATTCGCGCGCCAGGCGACGAGCCACCAGTCGCGGTCTCCAGAGACGGAGTCGGGCCCCCCGTAGGTGGCACAGGGCCCTCCAGGGGCGCCGCCATCCCGCCAGACGGCGGCACGGCGGCCTCCAAGACACCAACACCAGCGCCCACGACGCGCTCTTCCCAGGTTGTGCGTGATGAGAAGCGTCACCCTGCTGGTGACCCTACGTGCCGCCCTGGGAAGAGTCCCATGCGCCCATCACATGATGAGGAGGGCTGGCATGCGCGTCGAGGTGCTGACGGAGGTGGCGAACGGCTGCGGGGCCAGGACGCAGCTCCTTCTAACATGGTTAGAAGTCGAGGTGCATCGCCGTCCACCCAGCTCTCGCCGCCACCCATGCCAGCGGAGGCCCTAGCATGCGCGCAGCTGCTCCTCGATTTTCCTCCCGCCGCGGAGAAGCTTGATGAATGGAGGGACACCATCCGGAGCTTCATCGGCATCGCCAACAACGATGAGTTGCGGCCGGCAGGACCCGTAGGCCGTCGCTCCGCCGGGCTACCGCGTGCCAGCGGAGGCCATGCCGGTGGCGACGCGGCCACGGTGTACTCCCCACCTCCATCCTGACCACTCTGGGCGTCAGTCCTCGCGGCGACGCTCGTGATGATATCTCCATCGCATCGTCTGACCCGTGAACCAACCGCGATCAGCGTCAAGTTCTTCGGGAGCGGGCGCATGAGGACGCTCGAACTACGATCGAGCGCCGACGTGACGCGCGCCACCAGTCGGACAGGTAGGCAGGGCCCGCTACGGACCACCCAGCGCCGAGAGGCTACGGTGGCCTACCTTACGAGGTGGGTTGTCCGGCTTTCACCCATGAGCTGCGGCAGTTCCAGTGGCCCTCCCGCCGTACGTTCAAGCCCGACGTTAGCAAGAAGTACAATGGAAAGACTCACCCGTCAGAGTTCCTCAGCATCTACACCATCGCAATGCAAGCTTCTGGGGCCCGCGATGACAAGGTGCTTGCCAACTACTTCCCGTTGGCACTCAAGCCTCATGTTATGTCATGGTTGATGCACTTGCCGGTGGATTCCATCTCTTCTTGCGCGGATCTGTGCCATGAGTTTGTTGGCACCTTTACCGGAGGTCACCAATCTCTTGGCCAGGCGAGTGATTTACACATCATCCCCCAGAAGGAAGGAGAAAACTTGCGCAACTACATCCAAAGGTTCAGCCGAGTGCAGTACAAAATCCCCGATGTTCATCCTGCCGTCGTGATCAGTGTGTTTCATCAAAATGTGCGCAATCGCAAGATGCATGAAGAGCTTACAATGAACAAGGTTAAGGATGTGGCCGAGCTCTATGTCCTGGCCGATCGATGCGCTCGTGCTGAAGAGGGAAGGAAGTACCCCGACGAAGATGCCGGTGCGGAAATCGACTCCACTAGCGACACCGCCACCCCAGCGAAGAAGGGCCGACGCTGCAACATGAAGCACAAGTTGAAGAATGAGCCGGCGAGTCATAGGCAGTGGCTTGGTTAAGGGAACGGAACCCACCGGAGCCGTAGCGAAAGCGAGTCTTAATAGGGCCAAGGCCGTGCTTGCCGTCGAGGGATCCGATGACACCAGCACCACCAAGAAGACCAAGGCGAGCGACCCCGGCACGGAGGTTGCCGGGTGTGTCGCTTGCCGGGCCTTGGCGGCTGCCGACAAGCCAGGAGGCTCCGACAAGCAGTACTGTAAGATCCACCACACCAAGGGCCATGACCTCCAAAACTACCGGCAGGTAGAGTTGCTCACCGAGAAGCAGAAAGCTGAGTATGAGAGGCGGGACAAGGAGAAGGGTCTAGATGGTGCCGAGGGATTCGGCAAGAAACGTGCCGGCCAAGGAGGCCACCGCGGTAAGGATAATCAGCAGGAGAGGCCCGCCCGAGGCCGCGACAAGAAGAAGGAAGACGATGATCACGACGAGGACGACAAGTCCGGCGACCACAAGTTTCAAAAAGCCACAGAGGCCATGTGCGTTGATGGTGGCGCCTCGCTGCATACGTCCCACCGCCAAAAGCAGTGGGCGCATGAGATCACAGCGGTTGAGCAATCATTCGACGCATGGAAGCTGCTGAAATGGTCCATCACGCCCATCATCTTCGACACCAAGGACCACCCTAATCGCACTACTGCGGTCGGGTGCTTGCCATTGTTGGTTTCACCAACAATCCACAACCTCAAGGTGACAAAGATGCTGGTTGACGGCGGGGCTGGCCTGAACTTGATCTCGCCTGTTGTGGTCAAAAGGCTGCAGATCCCCGATGGAGACCTCAAGGAGACGGGCACGTTCCAAGGGGTTAACCCGGGGAGGAGCCAGCCAAAGGGAAAGGTCACGCTGCCCGTGACATTCGGAGGCAAGCTGAACCACAGGACGGAAAGGATTGTTTTCGATGTAGCCGAGATCCCCCTTCCTTACAACGGGATCCTCGGCCGCCCGGCACTGGCCAAGTTCATGGCGGCTTCACACTATGCCTACAACATGCTGAAGATGCCCGGGCCGATGAACATCATCACTGTCCCCTCCGACAAGAAAGATGTGTTGATCTGCCGACCAACTCTATCGAGAAGCAGTTGCAGTAGCTGCCACTAAGTTACCTGCTCCTGCCGATGGAACCCCGGGGGGAAGAAGACTGGTGAGACCCCTCACACCCACTCCGGAAAGCGCACCTCTTCGGGGTGTTGTGCTCCCGTTGAGGATGTGCCAGAGAGCTCCGCCGGCAAGAGCAAGAAGTCCAGAGCCACTTGACCAGAGACCAAGAAGGTGCTGTCAAGGAGGATGGTACGGGGGAGCTTTTACCATAAGCTCCACTCTCGACGGAAATAGGAAAGGGAGCTCGTCACCTTCCTGCGGGCGGATGTCGATGTGTTTGTGTGGCAAGCCTCCGACATCCCCGGCGTTCCCAGGGAGGTGACTGAGCACCACCTTGTTGTCTGTCCTCATGCACGGCCCGTCAAGCAAAAGGTCAGGAAGCAAGCTCTGGAGAGGCAGGAGTTCATCACAGAGGAAATCAGAAAGCTAGAGGCGGCAGGTTTGGCAAGAGGAGTACTCCATCTGACGTGGTTGGCCAATATGGTAGTAGTGCGCAAGGCAAATGGGAAGTGGAGGCTGTGTATTGATTACACAGACATCAATAAGGCCTGTCCAAAGGATCCTTTCCCATTACCGCGCATTGACCAGATTGTTGACTCCACGGCTGGGTGTGACCTCTTGTCGTTCCTTGACGCCTACTCAGGATACCACCAGTTCTTCATGACAAAGGAAGACTAGGAAAAGACAACATTCATCACCCCATGTGGTACGTATTGATTTTTACGGATGCCTTTCGGGTTGAAGAGTGCTGGCTCAACGTTTGCAAGAGCAGTTCAAATTGGTTTTGAGCCCCAGCTACATAGAAATATGGAAGCTTATATGGATGACATAGTGGTCAAAACCAAGGACAAAGCAACACTTGTACAAGATACAGAGGAAACATTTGGGAACCTGCGCAAGATCAACCTCAAATTAAACCCTGAGAAGTGTGTCTTCGGTGTCCCGTCCAGCAAGCTTCTCGGGTTCTTTGTGTCCCAGCACGGGATTGAAGCAAACCCAGATAAGATCAAGGCCATCGAGCAGATTGAGGCACCCAAATGGATCAAATACATGCGTCGGCTCACTGGCTGCGTTGCTTCCATGAGCCGGTTCATCTCCAAGTCCGCGGAGCGTGCCCTTCCTTTTTTCAAGATCCTGAAGAGGGCAGGCCCGATGGAGTGGACCCTAGAGGCCGAGGCAGCGCTGCAAGATTTGAAGAAATACCTCTCCTCTACCCCAGTGCTGGTTGTGCCCAAACCACAAGAACCGTTGCTACTTTACCTAGCGGCAACAAATTAGGTGGTTAGCGCCGCACTAGTGGCACAAAGAGAGGTTGATGAGGAGACAGTAGCAGCGGCATAGTCGACGGTTGGCGGGCCAGAACCCTCCCCGGTAGGGCTCAGTCCCGGCAAGACTGAGTCCCCAGCAAGGCTCGGTCCCGGCAAGACTGGCGCTAGTACGACAGGACCCACGCGACCGGGTGAAGAGGCACCGAAGAAGAAAACGGTACAATACCCAGTTTACTTCGTCAGCTCGCTCTTGAAGGGGGCTAGGTCAAGGTACTCAGGTGTGCAAAAGTTGCTCTTCGGCCTCCTTATGGCTTCAAGGAAGCTGCACCATTACTTCCAAGCGCACAAGATCACGGTGGTCACCTGCCTCCTGTTGCAACGGATACTGCATAACGCAGATGCAACGGGGAGGATCGTGGAATGGGCCCTGGAGCTGTCAAGTTTCGGTTTGAAGTTCGAAAGTACCTCGATGATTCAGAGCAGAGTCTTGGCGGAGTTTGTTGCAGAATGGACCTCGACGCTCGACGAAGAGGTACAGGAGACCACTCTCCCCGGCAAGGAAACGAGCCGCAACTGGATCATGTACTTTGATGTGCGTTCTCGCTGCAAGGCGCCAGTGCTGGTGTGCTGCTTGTCGCACCCACCGGAGAGCACCTCAAGTATGTTATCCAGATGCACTTCCCCTAGGAGATGTCAACCAACAACACCGCCGAGTACGAGGGCTTGCTTGCCGATCTCAAGATCGTGGTGGACCTCAGAGTTAAAAAGCTCGTCGTCAGGGGCGACTCACAGCTCGTCGTCAGGCAGATCAACAAAGATTATCAAAGCCCGTTGATGGAAGCTTACGTAGATGAGGTGAGGAAACTGGAGGAGCGCTTTGACGGTATACAAGCGGAGCATGTCCCTCGGGCGGAGAACGACATCGCCGACTACTTCTCAAAGCGCGCTGCCCTCAAGCTACCTGTGGAACCAGGTACTTTTGTGCTTCAGTTAACCCAACCATCCGTTGAGCCATCGACCGGGCAGAACAAGCGGAGGAAGCTAGGCCCCGGCAAGTACTTCCCCACCGAGCTCCCCGGAGCCGCCGGCGAAGATGTTGCCGCGGATGCGGATCCTTCCGCGGGACAGCCGACTCCGGCAGGACCTCAGGTCATGGCCGTGGAGACGGCAGCTCCCATGGCAGAAGAGATGCCTTTGGTCCTTGTCGTCGAGCCACAGGCTCCGGCATGGGAGCAGCACACCGTCCGATTCCTTCAAAAAGGAGAGCTTCCTAAGGAGTAGGAAGAGGCAGAAAGAGTAGCCCGCCGGTCTGCTCTGTACCAATTCGTTGATAACGTATTGTACCGAAGAAGACCGAATGGGGTGAAATTGATGTGCATCTCCCGGGAGGAAGGACTAAAGCTGTTGGCAGAGATACATGGAGGTATATGTGGCTCCCACATAGGGTCGAGAGCCCTTGCCGGCAAGGCTTTCCGGCAAGGTTTCTTCTGGCCCACCGCCCTCCAGGATGCGACGGTGCTAGTAACCAAGTGTGAAGTGTGCCAGTTCCATTCAAAGAAGCTCCATCAACCATCTCAAGCCCTTCAAACTATCCCTCTCTCCTGGCCCTTCTTGGTCTGGGGGCTCGACATATTGGGCCCTTTCCCCCGTGCTGTCGGGGGCTTTGAGTACTTGTACATCGCAATCGACAAGTTCACAAAGTGGCCAGAGGTGGAAGCAGTGAGGAAGGTGATAACACAGTCAGCCATCAAGTTCTTCAAGGGGCTAGTGTGCTGTTTCGGGGTGCCCAACAGGATCATCACCGACAACGGCACATAGTTCACAAGCCATGCCTTCATGCCATACATTGAAGATCTCGGCAGCAGGGTCTGTTTTGCTTCCGTGGCACACCCACGGAGCAACGACCAAGCGGAGAGAGCAAATGCTGAAGTCCTGCGAGGCTTATGGACGAAGACTTTTGATAGGCTGCGCAAGAGCGGAAGGCGCTGGATTGATGAGTTGCCGGCGGTTCTTTGGTCGATCAGAATGACACCAAATCGAGCCACCGACCAGACACCCTTTGCCCTGGTTTGCGGGGCAGAAGCAGTTCTCCCCACAGAACTCATATACGGGTCACCTCGAGTGCTCTCTTATGATGAGATTGAGCAAGAGCGATTGCGGCAAGATGACGCAATGCTCCTTGAGGAAGATCGTCTCCGGGCGGCTGTGAGAGCAGCACGCTACCAGCAAGCCTTGCGCCGCTACCATAGCTACAAGGTTCATGCCCGGAGCTTTGAGGAAGGCGACCTTGTTCTTCGGCACGTTCAGTCGGCCAAGAATTCCAACAAGTTGACACCAAAGTGGGAAGGCTCTTATCGTGTAACACGAGTCACCAGGCCTGGCGTAGTCCGGCTGGAGACCGAAGATGCCGTTCTAGTGAGCAACTCCTGGAACATCGAGCATCTCCGCAAGTTTTACCCATAAGGCGCGGCTGCCGGGCCTCCCGGCAAGCCACCCTTTTGTACAAGCCTTGCCGGCAAGGCATGTAACCCTTTGTACAAAGCCAGGCGCAGACCCTGAGCATAAATAAACGAAGCGCTGGTGCCCTAAGTTATAGCATGCATGCTAGGTTGAGTCTCTTCCTTAGTTAGGGTTGATAGTGCTTAGCGGTGGCTAACCCCTAGCTTAGAGGTCGAGTGCGCGTCTCTCTGTTCTTCTCCGTCTTCTTTGGTTCGCAGGACACATGAATATCCTTGCCGAGCTGCTTTGGAAGAAAAGGGACGGACTGGCATCCAGGCCCCGGCAAGCCAGTATTGCCGGGGGCTACAAGAGCAAGGATCCACCCGCGGCAAGCCAAGGTTGCCGGGAGGCTGCAGATTCAGATAAGTTCTCTATCCCTTATCATGTGTTTCGTTATAAACTGAGGTATGTGAAACCTCATTTTATCCTTAGGCTACCGTGCTCCCCTCATTCCAGACCCTAGGACTCGTCTCCTGGGACCGAGTTTGGTCGTAGTCGCGGCAGAAAGGAAATGAAACGAGGAGCCTAAGCCCACCTCATCCCTGCCTCCGCCAAGGGCGTGAGAAAGGTCGAGCGAAGTGGGGGGACGGCAAGGCCTGTTGCGGGGTGAGAAAACGTTTATCTTAAAGGTAACGAGGATTTACTCCTTGTCGTGGGTTTCACCTGTGAACGAAAAACCCGGCAAACATCCCTTTTTCATTAAAAAACATCCCATACAGGTACAGTTCATACGAAATGAAAAACATGAACAAGGGGATTACAAGTTCTAAAGTTAACAAAGGCCCGAAGGCTTACAAGACTAAAAAAAGATAAGATGCCCATAATCCCTTACTTGTCCCTCTCCTCAGGAAATGGAACAAGAAAGCAGAAGGGCAAAAGGGGCGCCTAGGCAAGCTACGGGTGGCAGAAGACACCAAGAAGACATGCCGGCGGTCGCCTAGGAGAGGGTTGTGGGCGGCGGCACTGGGAAAAGAGCTGGAAGATGAGGCAGCGGTCCGTCATTAAAGACGTCAGGGCCTGCGTACTCCGACTTGACGGCCCTCCACCCGCCTTCTTCGCCTTCCCGGGCTTCCCTACGCCAGCCGCCCAAGGAGGCGGCCCTGAGAAGTCCAAGGAGCTGGGCCCTCCCCCTGGCGGGTCCTACCGGAGGAATGGCCAGGCACAGATGCTGCTGCTGCCGCATCCGCCCAGGCACGGGGCGTCCGACGCCTAGTCGGACTCGTCTCTGTCATCTGGCCCGCTGTCCTCCTGGTCACTCCCGCTCGAGGACGTGTTCCCGTTGTCGGAGGAGCTCTCCACGTAGCACTTCAGGCGGGTACCAAGATCTCCAAAGAACTTGACAGAGAGCAGGCCGTTCTCCATTAATTTTAAGAAGAGAACGAGCCCCACCATCAAGTTGGGGACGCGGGCGAAGGTCTTCCACCCTCGGCCAAGGTACATGACATGAGGGGCAGGGAACTCAACGTTAGCCCATGTGCCGCTGTTCCTGCAACCCCTCATATGCAGCCGCAACGCCTGCGGCGGATCCAGCACCATCTCCCACGTGAATGGAGTCGGGAGGCGAAGGCGACGGCGTGGTGGCTGGCGCAGCCTGACGAATAATTTGCAGGGGTTGTCCCAGGCGTGGCCCTCCAGCAGAGGAGGGGCTGCTGGCGAAGGCAAGGCTGATCTGCCGCCCCGTCCTCCTCTCCCTCGAGCACCACGACGGCCTCGACCTCGCCCCTCCCCCTTCCTCTAGCGGCCGGCTCCGCCACTATGAGCTCTTGGGGAGGAGCGATGTGTTGTCTGGCCAAAACCCTCGCCGCCAGCGATGTAGTGTCACCACGCCCCCTTGCCATGGCAGAAGAAAGGAGGAAGCTGGAATGGGGAGAGGCAGATGGCGGAGGGTTGAGAGGCACTGTTCGTCCTGCTCCCCTCTTTATAAAGGGGCAGGGGCGAGGCTCGGCCGCCCCCTCTCGGCCAATCCAACCCGTTGAAGTGACAACGAGCGGGGCCGTCAATCGCCCTCCCCGCTCCATTGAAGGCGCGTGGGAATTGACCCACACACGCACACAACTTCCCACATCCCGTGCGCCTGTCATTCGCTCTGCATTATGCATGCAACGAATGTGGCACAAGAGGCGGGCGCAGTGGGACGCGTGGAGCGACGGTTCCCACGCGAGGACAGTAAATGGGAGGCGGCCCTGCAGTCTCAAAGAGACACGCAAGCCGCCTCTTTACTATCCACTGCAAGGTGACGCCAGCATGCTTCCGTCATGCGCGCGCGCATGACCCCCACATCGCGCATTCAACGCGGGTCGTGGAGAAGCGCAGCGGATGGAGCAGTTTCCGTGGTAAAATCCGCCCCAACTGCCCGCGCACCATTTTGGGCCCGGCCCAACAATGTGCTGCACTTATGTGTGGCCCAGGACGGGGGCTTCTGTCGGTGTGCAAAAGAGGGGCCCTCCTTTTGACCCCTTTATTTGTGCACGGGCAGTCAGAGCCACTCGCCACGGCCACGCATAACAGGGCAGGGAAGGGAAGCCGGAGAAAAGCCGAGGGCACAAGACAAAGCAAAGCAACGACAAGGACCAAGGCCACAAAGATCAGGTGGACGAAGCAGGTTTCCCCGGCAAGGACCCTTGCCGGGGCATCCTCAGCGGCACCGGCAAGACCCTTGCCGGGGCAGCTCGCCCATGCCAGTCGAGTGAGCCACCCTTGAACCCACCAATGCTCGACAAACGCATTGGGACAGGGCTCGGGAGGCACCTCCGTGGTGGTATGGAGATCTTTGTGAAGACAAAGAATAGACAAGATCAAAAGAGGATAGGAAGGCAACCATCCTCATCGAAGAAACCCACAAGACCCCTAGCAAGATCCTTGCCGGGGACGCCTGCGCGCCACAGCAAGACCCTTGCCGGGCCACCCGGCAAGGCCCTCGCCAAGCGCACCAGCAGGGCCACTGCCTGGCCCGCACCAGCCAAGTCTCCGCCGCCGCTCGCATGCAGCTGCCGACCCAACCAACTGGGCAGGCACCTGCGTGGCAACATGCAGCCCTTCGTGGAGGCACCACCACCGCGCCACCTCAGCTTCCTGCCTACCTACATGGCACCACATGCATCGCTGGCCTGGGCGCGTGTCGAACCTTGAAGGAGAGGCGACGGACGGGACGGGCCTCACCCCCGTCCCCGATAAAGTGAAGGGACACCTAAGCCTCTCATTAAATGCGCTTTGTCCTGTAACACCAGCGATAAGCTCACAACACTGTAGCACTTTCCACCTCCTGTGTGCCACTGTGGCAGCCCCTTTCACCTATAAAAGGAG
Source organism: Triticum dicoccoides (assembly GCF_002162155.2). Lineage (NCBI taxonomy): Eukaryota > Viridiplantae > Streptophyta > Magnoliopsida > Poales > Poaceae > Triticum > Triticum dicoccoides. Next base: position 244,958,014 of record NC_041393.1, read on the forward strand.
GCCCATGGTGCACTGGATAAGGATTCGGCTCTTCCGAACCTAGCAGCACCCAAAGCTAGTTCAAGAGCTCAAGAACACTAAATACATCCACCAAAGCAGGATCGTAGGGTTTTTCGCATCTTTGCGGCCCGAACCTGGGTAAATCCCCTTTGTGTTGTCTACTAGTCCCGCTCTTCTCACGATCCCCGCGCCCCGCAACCGTAGAAGGGATTCCAGTGATCCCATAGGTGTCGTTTCCCACCGACAGCATGCTTGTCTAGGATATTGTACTACCCTTTCTTCCAGCAGATACTAATGAACCACCAAGGTTCCATGCTCCTATCTTCTCTTCTTTCCAGCCACAATGAAGACATTCGGTTCCGCTGTTCCTGTCATGGACCTGGCTTTGGCAAGAGGTTGAGAAGACTGCCCAACACTGTGATCCCCAGCAAACGAAACAGATAAAGTTTACCTCTTGTACATTCATGTTCGTAACCTATAACTTGTGCATTAAAGAAACAATAGTGAGAGTATGGGTGAAGTGTGTGCACAATTAGTCACTGTAAAAGTAGCAGATAGCAGGTGGCTAAAAAATAAATGACAGGAGACATATGATAGCTCTACAACATTGCATGCCAAATAAAATAAGATTGTACTCCATATGATTTTTTAATATATGAGCAGAGGGATGGCTGGTAAATGCAGGTACTCCTCCAACACACCACCACATGTGGTCCTATCAAAATACATCGACTGAAAATAAATAGGTCAGTTGATTTTTTTGAACCGTCCAATCTACAAGGAACTGGCAGATGGCCTTCGTCTACCTCCCGCTAGTCACTGTTGACGATCTTTCTTGAACCACCAGTGACCACCGGCCTAGACCCCTTTCTTCGCCGCCCACCCTCCCCTCGACCTCACACCACCACCGTGCTTGGTAGCGCCCCGACCATGCCCTTAAGCCCGGCTGACCTCCAGATCAGGCGCCAGCAGCTCCTAGGCCCCACACACCCCTAAGATAAACATCAAGGCGCTGCTTCCCCGGCGTAATAGGCGGACTAGCGCCTATTATGTAGGGGAATGCTTCCTTTAATTGGGAATCAACTGAAAAGGAATTGAAATCCAGGGGGCAACGGACCTCTAGCTAAGGTGAAATAGAATGTGAGGAGAAACCTTGTGCATCGCGAGTTACTAGGAACATCTAGTATCAGGAAGAAGGTATAGGAAGAAGCGGTCAACTATTGTCTTCTGTGGGATGAATACCGTGCAAGCAAATACGTAAAATTTGCACGAATAAGGGAAGAGGAGTACCATTTCTAGTTGCCAGTGTTGTGTCCTCATGATATCATGGTGATTTTTGTTCTTTTTACTAGCGGAACTGATGTTTAGGAGGAGGGTGGAGCCTTGGACGAACCCATGGCCAAATGGTTGACTATGTTGCGGTGGCCGTCTGTCGGCGGAGGGGAAGCAGATCCGAGGCGGCGAAGGGTGGCGTAGTGGGAACAACTCCGATGTGGTGGACGATGGCGATGTTGGAGCAACAGCGATGAGGCGCAGGACGACATGGTTGAACTGGCCCGGGTATGGCGCACGTTGGCATCCTGGAGGCAGCTCGGCATCGGCTTCAACCACTAGCCCTGGAGGGTGTTGCGGTTGCGGTTGCGGTGGATGACTACGTCGGGGTATCGGCTCCGGCGTGATGGAGGAGGGTGGCAGTTGATGGGTGGGATGGGGTGGCGGACGAAGGACGTCAGGGTTTTGCGGCTGGTGGAGAGGTAGTTTTGGCGCCCACGAAGTACGAATGGGGAATGAGATGAGGGGGCGGGAGGGGAGCTAAGGGGGAACCATGTTTCGGTCTGGGATGCACTTGTTTTTGGTTTTTAAACAGATGAGATGCGCTTGTTTGAAATTTGGGGAAAGTACAAACTTTGCCACCCTCTTAAATTTTGGACCTACTGCGGGTCGGGGGTAGGATGGTATTCCTAGGTGTCCCAAATAGTGGGTGGGAGCGATTTCTATCGAGCGCATGTGCTTAGGCGGCCATGGTGTATGAATGTTTTTTGGAGGCGGTTGCGTGGCGTCTAGATGAAGCTACAAACCTACCCCGGTTTAGACCTTTGGACGTTGGGCCGGTAGGTTTCATGGGTCGGAGTTATAAAAGTAATTTCCTTTTACCAAACATTGGTCTCACGCGGTTTCGGGCGAGTAGAGGCTCTTTTGGCACTTCGTTCGAAATTTCGAAACAGAAGCATTCACGTTTAGAGTACTCATGAACTTTGAGGATTGACCTAAATAGACAACGTTAAATTTGACCTTGTATGTATGAAAATCTAATTAAATTATGCGCTTCTTTTTGAAATTTTGACACTTGAAAATCCTATAACTACGATTATTTTGGAATGGAGGAGGTAAATTTGAATCTATTTTGTACACGACTATATATGCTATTATGTACAAAAGGAGAGCAAAGATTGGTGCCCCCATAATTTAGGTATGATTTACAAATGCCATGATCTCAAATTCAAATAATTGAATGGACTTTATGTTGAATTCAATTTTTTAAACCACCTTAAGTTGAATTCAAATGTATGCTAGTTCATAGCTAGCTATTTATAATGTTCATTGTGTAACTTTTGTACGTATAATGTGCTTTACACACACAACATGAACTATACTCACGTTTATATTCGATTGCTAAAGCGATGCATTGTCTGGAGTTCAAAATACTAACTTTGGGATCAATTATGTCGAACAATAAGATAGACATGCTCAAATTCGGTAGAATATAGATGTCTGATGGATCAATAACCATTCCTTACGCGGATTGCAAATACCATGATGCCATCCTAATATTTGGATACAATTTATATTTTTAATCAATGTGTACATCCATCTTTTACGTGTAGTTTCACTCTCCATAGGCCCATCCTCACACACAAGCTGACTTTCTCTCTCACACATAGGCGCACACAGTGTATATGCATCGGTGTTCTCTCACACAGGCTCACACACTCTCTTCCGAGGTGTCTTTCTCATAGACATGCTCTCGAGATAACCCTCCCTCCCTCTCGCAACCATCTACGACTGTTTTCACTAACCTTTATCACAAGCACTCTTCCTCTCACAAGCATACACATGCACAATCCCCATTGACCCTTTCTATATACATAGACCTGCCTTATCTTTAGGCATGTCTCGCACGCATTATCTCCACCTCTCTTCCTAATTGACGAGTATGATTCTAGCAGAGCATTCTATAGGATGCCCCTTAAAGTTAGGTTGGACGAATGGTAATATCAGAGATAAGGGGTTACCTTAGTCCGAGGACCTAGCGTTACAAATCCTAGCCAGTCCTTCAAGACTCTGGTATCTTTGTCTTGTACGACTAGTCCTCCATGGGTCTCCCTAAATGCGTCACGGGCCGACCAATGTGGCACAGGATGGAACCAAACCAAGGGCCTCACCTCGGCCCACCGAACCTCACGCGGTGACACACCCTCTACCCCCAGGCCTCGTTATCTTCTCAGACCCACACATACCAACACAGACACCACACAAAATATTTTCTCCTCATGCTTCTATCCACTCCCCCCTTGCACATACACACTCAAGGGCGTCTCTCGCCATGACATCCTATTCGTCTCTCTCTCTCTAGACCTCTCTCATTTCTCATGCTATCACTACAAAAAAGACACATTGTTACATTTTTGGCTGAACGAATTTTCCCCCTGTCATGCTTATGACACTTCTATGACGATAATTGTGAAAAGCCCAGTATCATCATAGATGTGGTGGGCTCCCAGTTCTATGAAAAAAATCATGACAAAAAATGGGCTTTTCGTCCTGGGCGGGCCGGAGACGCAGCTGCATGACATTCTTTGGACCGCCCATGACAGAAAAAACTGTGGTAGTAGCGAGGGCGAGGAAAATATCGGGGTGTTACCGGTTACGGTCGGAGGTCAGGGCTGAGCGATGCATGGAGGTTTGCGCGTTTCTCTCGTACACGCATGCACGTGGGTGCGAGGCATTGGGCTCTAACTGAACCCGAGCAAGGCATTCGCCTACTGAACCCGAGCGATTGCACTGCAGGCTACACGTTACTAAACCCGAGAGATCGATCGATGGCTGTTAACTGAACCCGATCGAGCG
>NC_041393.1:244962503-244993784 GCF_002162155.2 Triticum dicoccoides
CAGGACCCCGTGGTGTTGCCGCTGGATGAACAAGACCCCGATAGATGGAGCCGGTTGGGTGTGGATGAACAGGACCCTGTGGAGGGTGGATGAACAGGACCCCGTGGAGGGAAGGTTGAACAGTAGCCGGTGGAGGGCTGGTTGAACAGTAGCCGGTGGAGGGCTGGATGAATTGTATCCCATGGGGGGTGGTTGAACAGGACCTCATGGAGAGGGCTGGTTAATCAGTAGCCAGTGGAGGAGCGCGCGATGGAGGCTGGATGAACAAGACCCCGTGGATGAACAGTCGCAGGTGGAGGCTAGAGGAGGTCGACGGTGGATGAACAGTAGCCCATGGAGGCTGGAGGAGGTCGATGGTGGAGATGAACAGTATCCTGTGGAGTCCCGTTATGCGGTATGCCACACCCCTCCCGATGATCAGGGCCCCTGTTTCGACCATAGCGCTCCAACACATGTCCGTTTCCTCCATTTTGCGGTACGCCACACTCCTCCCGATCAACAGGACCCCGTTTCAATCGTAGGAGGTCCAACAGAAGTCCGTTTCCTCCGTTTTGCAGTACGCCAGACCCCTCCCGATGAACAGGATCCCGTTTCGATCATGGCCGGTCAAACACAAGGTCGTTTCCTCTGTTCTGCAGTACAACATGCCTCGTTTCCGTCAGCTGTTCCATCCAAACCCTCACTATGAACATGACGGTGCATTCCGTTCCGACCCAGCTAGTTGGCTCCCCATGAAAACAACTACGATGCAGTGTCTCCGTTCCGACCCGACCATGTACAGAGTCCTAGCTATACATATGCGTGAGTAGGCGTTCGAGACCCCACCCGTATGTACGTACGTGGCAATATTTTCTTTCTTGCACCCTAGCCGCTGTATGTATGTGTACATGCTATGTGCGCGCCTCTACTACGATGCGTGCACACCTCTACATCAACTAGTATGTACGTACACGTTCGCGACCAGAATGACAATGCTACGTACGCTTCGACCAGGTGGGTCCTGACTATCAGGCACTTCCTTGCGTGCGAAGATGTAGCTGGTGGGTCCTAGCAGACAGGGGGGCGAATCATTTTTTGCCTGTAATATGGACACACTTCCTTGCATGTGAAGATGTAGCTGGAGGGTCCCAGCAGTCAGGGGGAAATGTATTTTTTCGCGAAATATGATGGCCCGTCCAGTGGGTCCTTGCTGTCAGGTGGAGGAATCATTATTTTCCGCGTAATAAGGAGGCACTTCCTTGCTGCGGCCGTGGACCCAGCTGTTAGCCTCTCCACGTATAGTACTCTTCCAATGGAAGTCGTTCCTTGACCACGTTGACCAAGCCGTGCCGAGAGCACTAGGATGGTGGACGACGGCGAGGACTAGGAAGGGGACGATGCGGAGCCGGGGAAGACGCGGCAGTGGATGCCCACGCAGAGAGGAGTACAAGGGTTCACTGGTTCACCTTCGGTGTGAGGCTGCCGTCGCTGCAGAATAACAGGGGGTGTGGGTGAGTGGAGGGATGGCGTGGCCAGCGGTGGGATTAGTAGGTGGCGGTGAGACCTCCGCGGCAGCATAGCCGACCACGGGAGGCAAGAGCAGGCGGCACGACCGACGCTGCCTTGGGTGGCTAGAGCAAGAAGACCAGAGGTTGAAGAAGCACTATGGCCCTTGGATGGACATCGTACGGTCACTGGAGCTAGAATCGTTCATATTGACTAAGTTTACAAAGCCCTCCATCCCCGTCAATTTAGTAGGCCCACAAGTCAGCCTCCCACACTACAAAAAAATACACTTCCATGATGATACTTGTTTGTCACAGTAGGTCGCGTTTTTTGTCATGCATGTACATCCATGACAAATTTATGACAGAATCAAGATAGTCATACCTGTGCTGTCGTAGAAGTGTTCCATGACATTACCAAAATTATCATCACGGAAGTGTCCACTTCCATGATGATAAATCGCACGTCATAGAAGTGCTTTCGTCAAGGGTGACCGACCCGTGGCATCCACCGTAACGGAACGCCATTAAGCTATCGGGTCGGGTTTTGGATCCGATAACCCGTTAATAGCCCCGACCAATGGGGATTTTCCACGTGTAAAATCATCATTGGCTGGAGGAGACACGTGTCAGGTCCGCGTTGGCACAGGTGTCACTCATCCAATGGGCGAGACGCGCCTATGATATGTTGACACGTGGACCGGCCCATCAAGTTTAAATGGGTCGGCCCAACTAAAGGCCCACAAGATTTTGTGGACCATAATGGGCCGGCCCAGCTAAAGGCCCACGAGATTTTGTGGTCCATAATGGGCTGGCCCAGCTAACGGCCCACAAGATTTTGCAGGCCATAATGGGCCGGCCGAGGTAAAGGCCCAGAAGATTTTTGTGTGCCATAATGGGCCGGCCCAGGTAAAGGCCCACAAGATTCTTGCGGATCATAATGGGCCGACCAGGCTAAAGGCCCATGAGATTTCACCGACATTAACGGGCCGGCCCAGCTGTAGGCCCACAAGAATTTGAGGACCCTAGTAGGCCGGCCCATTAACGGGCTGCCATGTTTTGGGCCAAATGCCGGCCCATATTTGATTCGGTCCATTAATGGCCTGCCACGTTCCGGGCCTAATAGTGGCCCATATGAGATCCGGCCCGTTAAAAGCCTACCATGTTCTGGGCCAAATTACGGCCCAGATCAGGTACGACCCTTTAAGAGTCTATGGGCTCAATTATGGCCCATATCAGATTCGGCCCGTCAACTAGACACTATGCTTTTGGGCCCACTTGCTAGAGGCCCACTTAGTAATTCGGCCTGACATTAGTTTTGGCCTCTTAAGGACCCGTTTAACATTTCGGCCCTATATTAATTTCGGCCTGTTAAATGCCCGTCGTATAGTTGGGCCTAACTACGGCCCGGTTTGCATCCGGCCTGCTCGCAGCCGGTATCTGATTGGGCCAAACAAGGACTGAGACAATTTTGGCCTATTAAAAGCCTGTGATTTGATTCGCACAATCATGGGCTGGGGTTCATTTCGGGCTGCTGCCGGCCCGTTAGCTGTTAGGCACGTTTCAGGCCTAACATACATCGTGATTGCATGACGGCCCGATTATGTACCCTAATTTTACGGTTTGGCCGGTTTACTGCGAAGACAGGATAAATATACAGTAAAATAACTGCATCATCATGAATAAGAAAATACCTAGACTATACAATAAAGAAATTACAGCATATTACATCCACTAGGCATCAAAGTTTGCCACTATGATAATAAAGCACAAGCAGACAACAGATTACATACACTGGGCATCAAAGATCGCCACCAGTGCAAATAAACACACCGACAAGATAATATACAAAACCGACAGCACTTCAATAGAGTTCAAGAAAGGTTAGCCCTGCTGGGGAGCTGCAGCGCAAGCAGCTGAGCAAGATGATGAGACTGCGCTTGTTCAACACTTAAATCTTCTCACTCTGAAAGATAAACAAGCAGACAGATGACAGGTTTTGCACATAAAAGTATCAGTGCTGACAATTCATCACATTTCTTACTAACGAATAAAGTGGCATAGTTTAAATTGCATTAACACAATATGGTATTGTTCGGGTCAAGACATGGCAGGAAATGACATTGTGAAGGAGTTGGAAGCTTCACGACACCACTGGATTACATATCAAGAACTCATACGTATCAATGGTTAGTGTGTTGTCAATTTATCCCATTTCAGATTGGCAAATAAAGAGACGGTTTAAATAATACTCCCTCCGTCCAGAATTACTTGTCATCAAAATGGATGTGTCTAGAACTAAAATACATCTAGATACATCCAGTTCAATGACAAGTATTTTCGGACGGAGGGAGTAGTAGAATGATAGGACATTGTTCATAGTTAAGACATTGCAGAATATAACATTGTGCTATAGTCGGTAGGTTCACCGCACCACTGGATTACGGGTGAAGAATATAAGCATACATGCAGTGCAAAAGAAGATCACTTGCTCTGTATAGTTTAATTTACATGGTATGAATAAGGAACTTGGTTGTACAACTGGAAACTTAAATTGAGAAAGAACAAACTTTTGTTTATGAACTACATAATAAACTTTAAACATGCAATTTGATGCAAACACCAAAAATAGACAGCTGTTGTAGTCATGCCTAACCAAATATATACAACAAAGTTTGAAGGCTTGAGATGGATAAACTTACATTATTGGTGAAGACAAGCTCCATAAAGGCCTTGTCCATGCTGATGGGGGGGGGCAAATTCAAGAAGTTTACCACATGATCTTCTTCATAAGCATTTCCTTTATTCTACATTTTGTTAAGAGTAAATATAGATGTGATAATATACGAAAAAATGGAGAATATTTAAGATAAGATGAAGAGTGAGGCTACATAACCAAGTAGCTATAAATGTAAGTGCAGCGATACAGGCAAAAGGTACAGCCAAGAGCAATGCACAGCTAAACTTCTTCAGTACCAACCTTATGGTAAGAGTAAATATAGATCTGATGTGTAGAAAATGGAGGGCAAAGGAAAATAAGCTGCAGAGTGATGGTACATGAACAACTACCTATCATTATAAGTACACTGATAAAGGACAACATGTACTTACAAGAACAATGCAGAGCTAAAAAAATATTGGCATTGGATATATTCTACACTAATGTAACCATTCATACAGATCAGATAATTTGGAGCGAACAATTGATAAGCAAGCTATCATGCATACTGCTGTCACATAATGAACCAGGTATGTATGCAAGTACATTGATGCAGGACAACAGGTACTAACAAGAGCAAAGCAGCGGGCAGCATATTTGCGATATCCTGTCGTTCTTTTCAAACCAGAATTCTTCTTCGAGCAGATTTCCTGCAAACAAGATCCATAAGGCACATGCGGAAAAGTAGAAGTTCAAATTGTCATGTGATTTCATAGAGAGTACCTCATCCTGGGAACGAGACTAGTGCATAACAAGGTTTTTCCATTCAATGTCTTCTAAATTTAGCACAGGAGACTTCATCAGAAATTCGTTTATAGATTTGCCACCAAAGTGTGATTTCCTCAGGTAAAACCGATACTGCTGCAATGCTTCCTTGAAAAGCAAAAGCAAGCTTTGCTTGTAATGACTATCCAGATTGACCCTCGCCTAGTTACAACAATGTAATGTAAATCATTGATGTGTTCAATCAGCAGAAAACAGGAAAATAATAACCATGAATAATAGCACTTACACGTAAGTTGGACAGGAAGATGTGAAAATGATGTTTGTCTTCACAATAATCTTCCCATGATGGGAATATATGCACGTAGTCCCTAACAACATTGAAAGCATTGTCTTTTAAACTGGGAATAAATGGAATGGGGTTCCAATCTGCAGGAATTGGCCGTCTCTGCAGTTGGGATAGGACTTTGGCCGGTGGACTTGCTGTACTTTTTGCTGGAGTGGGATTTTTCTGTGGTACAGCTGGTGCTATGGCAAATGAAATCGGTATACCTTTTGCTGGAGTGCAGGTCCTATGTGGTGGGGCTAGTGGTGTGGCCAGTGAAGTATGGGTACAGTGTGCTGGAGTCGGTCCTACGTTTTGTGTCACTAGTTGTACAACCAACATAAGTGGGGTGCTGTCTGATTTCTCCGGCACCACCACGTTTTTCAAGGACTTTTCTCGTGCTCCTTCAGGTTCGACAATCATCCTCTTCCTTTTTGATGTCTGATGCACACGAACAACATTTGAGTGGAAAAACATGGTATGATGACAGATGGAATATGTATTGATAATGATGGGCATGGCATCTCGACATATATGATGACTAAACTAGGCAGATGGCGGTGCAACAAAGTGAAGAAATGCAAGACAACATATGCAAGATGCCCGCAATCAATAAAACATTGCCAAATTAGAACAGGCACCTTGATGGGTGAACAGGACAGGCCATCTGCCTTTGACTCCTCGAGGTTAGAATAGTCATTAGGATCATATTCTGAACAAGAGTCAACAGGTGGGGAGCGTATGAGTTTCATTTAATCCAGAATGGCACTCAATGCCTTGGTGCCAATTTTGTAAGTCATTGCAGTGTTTAGCTTCAAGAGTGGACTGTTGCTAGTGCGACACAAAGTAGCTACATAGATCATAGTGTAGATATAATGGGAAAACCTTAAGCATCAGAGTAAAATCAGCAAAGTGGAACTTACTGGAATATATGTGCTAGTATTGCCAGTACGGCTAGAAAGGCTTCGGATACTAGCTCTCTTCAAGTGAAGGTGCGGTACTGTTAATATCAGTATAACTCTCAAAGGCGACACAGCTCCGCGCATTTCCTTGTTATTCTTATAGGATTCAAGTGGGCAGGCCACTACAAATCCTATTCCTATGTTTACAAGATCCTACGGATCAAAGAGGCTCAAAGTGTCCATGACAACCGACCGTATAGACCTCTACACTGCAAAAGTCCCTTCTCATCTTCAGTACAAGGAACATACTGTACTACTAGCATACTCCCTCCGTTCCAAAATATAAGTCTTGGTAGAGATTTCCACTATGGATCACATACATATGTATCCAGATACATTTTAGAGTGTAGATTCACTCATTTTGCTCCATATGTAATCCATGGTGGAATCTATACAAAGACTTGTATTTAGGAACAGAGAGAGTACATATTAAAGAAGAACGAAAGAGGAACATGGTAAAGAAGAGCAAGCAGATTTTGGATAATAAAATGTTGGTTGTGCAGTGCCCACACATGATGAACCAGAGCGCATTAAGAATGCAACTCCCAGCTGTCTCTTGACCATTTCAGGCGGTTGGATGAAGATCCTACGTCTCCTAACCCTTCTTCTTCCTCGTCTCTGATTCTTCCCATACAGAACACCGCACGGGCCACCTGTCGGACCATCGGCCCCCACCGCCTGTGTTCCTCCGCCACCCCCACCCCCACCCGTGTCGAGTTTTCTTCGTTTGGCGAGGCCCCACAACCACCCGAGCCCCTTGGATCGCACCGGCAAACTCCTGCGAGCTCTGAAAAATCGACTGACCCAATTTTGAAATTTAGTCTACTGTGATTTAACTAGTGTGGAATATAAAAGGGTAAAACCATAAGCATTGGGAGTATAGTGTTGAGCGTGCCATGGCAGATCTGAAGGTGCAAACCAGACAAAGGCAACTTCGCAACCAAGACAAGAAATCAGAGTAAAGCAGTGGCGATCTATTTTCTTGCTATGATAAATAAGTTGAGCAGATACGAAAGAGTACCGCCTCTGGTGCGGCGCCGTGTACGCATCTGGTGAGAATTTGACGGTGTTGCGGTAGCGATGGCTGTCGGCAGCGTGGAAGCAGATCTAGGAGGGTAGACGGTGGCGACGGGGCGCGGTGGACGAGACGGTCGTAGGAGTGGCGCCGACAAGGTGGACGACGGCGGGGATGAAGCGAGAGGACGGGATGCAAGGATCCCGGTCCGAAAGGCGTGGATGAGAGAGGTCGATCTCTGGTAATGGACGGCGGTGTCGGGGTATCAGCTCTGGCATGGTGGAGGAGGACGGTGGTGGATGGGGTGGCGGACGGCGGCGGACGGAGGAGGGTGGGGGTGGAGAGGGTGTTTTGGCGCCCACGTAGTACGAATGGGGAAAAGGGAGGTAGAGAGGAAGGGGGGAACCATGTATTCAGGGCGCGCTTGTCTCAAATGCGAGGAAATTTACAAACTTAGCCCCTTTTTCAAATTTCTACTACATCACAGCAACATTAGTCGGTTGGGGATAGGATGGTAATCTCGCATACACCGAATATTTGCCGACGAGAGTTTGTTTTTGGCACCCACCGTGTATGAATATGAATAGGGGAGGGAGTCGATTTCGACCGAGGGCACACTGTGTTTTGGCGCCCACCGTGTATGAATCCGGGTGAGAGGCGGTTACGTCACGTTTGGGTGAAATTACAAACCTACCCCTATCGAAACCTATAGAAATCCAGCAGATAGGCTTTGCGCGGCAGGGATAGGCAGTAGTGATTTCCATCTCGCAGATTTTGGTTTCGGGCGGTTACTGCGACTTTCCCAGCTTCCTTCAAATTTTGCACAATGCATGTTTACCATGCCAACTCAATTCGAATCCCGTTTGTATTCTACTATTTTTTCCGGGCGGGATCCATTTTCAATTGGAATTACATTCTATATACATTATTTTTATATATATATACTTTCAAAAGCACAACAAAGAATTCTGCTCCTTTATATGTACAATATAATTTACAAATACAACGATCTCGAAATATTAAGGTTGAATTCAAAAAACATTAACCAAATTATGTTCTACTAAAATGAATGGATCAGTAATATCTAGATATTAAATAACATAGATGTGCGTGAATTCATATGAGTATGCATGTTTGATAGATCAATTTTGGTTCGAGTATGGATTACATGTATCATCATCTCGAATTCAAATATTTGAATCCCTTTTTTTTCACTCCTTTCACGCCCATCTCTCTCGCATGCATGCTCCTTCAGGTAGCCATAACTCTCTTTTCTCCAGCTCACCCGCACGCTCACTTCATGTTTCTCCTATCCTCGCAAACATGGTCTCTCGACGTCTCCCTTGAGAAGTGTCACACTCTCCCTATCATTATACATTACATGGTTTTCATTATCTCTCACGTCTCTACTGTTCTCTGGTATCACTCGGTACCTAAGCTTTCTTTTTCACCGCCACACACACATTCTCCACTCGTCTTTCACTTTGTCTTTCTCTCTATGGATTCTCTCACACACCCTATATGTCTCTACATATGACTCATACCACTAAAATTACTCTCTCACTCTCTCCTGTAGACACAACATTTGTTGCGGTCTCCTTTTCATCTCCATCCCAGACTGACACCGATCAGACAACCCCGACTACCGTCTCCTCTCTCTCTCACACAGACACACACACACGACTCCTGCTTCCACTCCCCTTCCTAACTACCGTCTCTCTCTCACACACACAAAACTCTCGCTTTTGCACCCCGACTCGTATTTCTCTCACAAACATTTATCGACTAGCTAGCCTCTAGATAGGTTTATACACCCGCACACTCATGCTTCCGCCACCGCATACATGTCTCTCTCCTGCTCCTTGTACCTATGTAGCTTTTTCTTCCCTTCTTGAGGCACGCCCTCTCGATCATGCACACACACACACTATCGCCTCATTTTAAGCTGATACCTATCGCACACACACTACTTGTGTCTTTGTCACACATGCAATCCGTCCTCCTCCACTCTCCCTCTCTCTCAGACACACATGGGCTTTTTGCAACAACTAGGAAGATGCCCATGCGTTGCACGGAACATAAAGATGCATTTGTATGAGTACTTAATCTTGTGGGGGGAAAAGGATGAACGAGGGAAGACCTTATTTGCAAATGTGGAGAGGGGTGTGGGTATCTTTTTGCAAAATTGCCATAGGTTCCTTCCTATCCGTCAGATATAGATCAGACGGCCTATATTGTAGGATGGCAGGCACACGATCATCACCGACAATGCCTTTTATAAGAGTAGGGATAAAAAATAGAGTTGGTGATGATGGTGGGCCTGCCATCCTGCAACGTAGGTCGTCCGATTTATATCTGACGGATAGGAAGGAAAATACAGCAATTTACCCACACTCTTCACCACATTTGCAGATAAGGCCTTCCCTCGTTCATCCTTTTCTCCCACAAGATTTTGATGTTCCGTGCAACGCACGGGCATCTTGCTAGTAAGAGTAGAAATTAGACATATACCACTTCTTGAATCTTGAAACCAACAACATGCCTCCCTTATCTCATCAAAACCGCCAAAGGAATATATTTTGAGTGAAACAAAACATATTTTTAGTGATATACGTATTTCAAAACTAGACCTTTTTTTCTATCAAATCGGTGAATATGTATTAATCTACTTTGATCGTGTGGCAACGCATTGGCACATTGCTAGGAGTTATTATAATTTTTTGGACACCAGACAAACGGTGGAGTACATATACGAAGAGAAGAGGCGCACGCACGCAGTCGGCCTCTCGCTGTCTCGCACACATGAGTGTTACGTAAAGGCGACGTTAACAAATAAACCCTAAAACCCTAGGTGCATGATTGCTGCATTCGCGGGTACCGGGTACGTGGTGGAGCACCTTTGTAGGAGTTGATGGTCGGGACCACAGGTGAACGACTTGGAGCGCGGTGGCTCGCTAGTTGCCACAGATTGAGTAGCCATGTTTAAAATATCCTTTTTTAGCGGGGTTAAGAGTTCTGATTTTAAATGGCACGTTATAAGTAGTAAGTAGTTTTTAGAATGATTGGTATGGAGCGAAAATGGAATTCATAGTACTACGTACCTCCTTGGCGTATGGTTGTATGGGTTTATGTTATGAGATGTTGAACCTTGTAGTTCTAGGGCAAATACTATGGTTTAGATTTAGAAGCTGGTTTTCAGTAATCGGAAGGGGAAACTCTTCTTTGATTAAAAAAAACTACTACCTCCATTCTGGTTTACTAGTCCCCATCGTACTTTGGGTCAAAGTTTGTCCATGAATTTTACTTGTAAAATGTGAATGGAAAACGAGATTTAGTTATACCCAAACAAAGAAGGACTGGAGGGAGTGATTGCTCTGACACGGACGCGACCTCTCATAGCGCAGGCATTGAACTGGCGCGCCGGCCAAGAGGGCCGCACTCGCTGCAGGACCGGCTGAGCACGCCTCCTCGCCGCGTGCAACCAGCTTAAGACTGCCCCGCCTGCCTTTATTGAATTCACGCGTGTGCCGGCAACACGTCCTTTCGCGAGCCGGCAGGCATTTAGAACACAAAAATGACTAAAATATAATTAATTTACGCATGGTCTTGACTTTTTGTGCTCGCACTGGTAGCAGGAACTAGTAGAGGCTTTTCTTTATTTATAACTCTCCTTACATTTTTTTGGCTTTGAAGTGAATCATGGTTGTGGGCATTATGTATGAATGTGCAGATATCTGTGAACATGAGTTTGATGTGGAAGTTGAACTTGGAATGTCGGGCTTGCGCGTGAACTATACCATGTCCAATGCTTCGTCTGTTATTGTTTGGAAAGTAATTGCTGTTATTACATGACCCGAAAAAAAACATTTTGTGCCACATCAGTAGATGCACAGACATCACAATAGTCATGCTGACTGGATAAACATTTGAACCTAGCTATTATGAAGGAAATTTTGTATTGACAACAGTATTAGATAGCAGGAGACGCCTAGCCTGCTCTGCCTCTACTAGCTTATTTCTGGCTTCTTCCATCTCTTCTTTGGGTTGGGTGAAGAGAGAATCTGATTGCTCTTTTCGCTTCTTCAGGAACTCAGCTACATTCTCAAGGGCTGCTGCGCGCTCTTTCAGCCTTTACTAATGCCACGAGGACACGAACAGCTGACGACTCCACCTGGCTTGTGTGTAATCCAGCATCATCTAGGAATTTGCACCTTGTGTCTAATCCAGCATCATTAGGGAACTGGCACCTTGTGTGTAATCCAGCCTCATTTTGGAAACATGATCTCGAGGTTGACCATACTTCCCTCCTCACAGGAACTGCATCCTGACATGAAGTTACTTCTTTTTTAGATCAATACTCAGAGAAACCTAGATCCATTTAGTAGAAGCCAGATAAACAGAACTCGGAGAAGTGAATTCGAAAGCAAAAGAAATATAAAAATAGACTACAAGGTGAGAACACCCACTTCCTACATCAAGTTAAAAACGAAAGCATTAGGACGATTAAGACTATTCTTATTACACATCGAAGAAGACCACGCTTAAGAGAAACAGAAACTACAACATATACACATCAAAGAACATGAGGCTAAACGAAAGTAATTGAAAGGGTGTTACTTACCAAAGCTCGTTTTACAGGTTTGGTGCAGCTCCTCTTTAACTTGCCACGCCCTTGAAGATGTCGCGAATATCCCGTGTTTGGTCTTCATTGCTCCTCTGCATGTTCACACTCGTGGTTTTAAAATCTCAACATGGCAAGAAAAATACTACTAGTAATACTCGCGCATCTTGTGGGCAACATTAAAGCACTCGTCTGCCATGTTAGAGGATCTCCAACAGAATTGCAACGCGTGGTGCTTTAAAAAGCGTTTATAGTGCTGAGATCAAGAAGTAGATACTAGAGAGTAGAGGATAGTTCTCAGCATAGATAGATTAAAAAAAGATAATTCAACTACTCCTCGTTGTCCGACTCCTCCTCGGTGATGTCCTCCTCTGACGTCTGACTATAGGCGTGAAGATACCGGTCGTCGTCGGATTCCGAGGGCGACGCTGCTCCTAGCCTCATGTTGAATTGAGCGTCCGTTTTTTGCCTACGCTTGTTCTCGCGATAGGTGGCTCGCTCCGCCCTCCTCTTATCCCTCTCCGCCCTCCTTTGCGCGTAGAACTCGCGCTCGTTGATGATGTCCTGCGGGAAGTGTTGGCGCCACAGCGCAGTGGCTTCCTCGTCCATGTCAGCGATGCCGAGACGGTGCTTCCGCCTCCGGTTGTCGCGACGATCCTCGTCGGTGCTAAGCCGCGGCAGAGGCGCGAGCTCCTGCGCCCGCTCCCGCGTCGGCACATTGGGGAAGTTCAATGTTCTATGAGGCCACCGGAGGCGCCACGCCGCCGCGTCGTACGCGCGGGCGGCCTCGGTGGCGGTGTCGAAATTTCTGAGGCCGAGGCGCATACCGCGGAAGCTGATCTCTACGGAGAAGCCGCCGGAGGGGCGCGCGCGGACGCCGCGTTATCCCCAAGTTTACCGGCGACGCGGCGGCATGGTGGCACAGCGGCGGCGAGGCGAAAAAGAGCGGGGAGAGAGCAGTGGCGAGGCACAGAGTGGTGGCAAGGCACAAAGCGGTGGGAGGGCGTTGGATTTTATAAAGCGCGCCGGACGCCGCGCGCCAGAACTAGCGCACACCCGGCCGCTTTTTCCCGCGCGCGCGCGATCCTTTTCCGACATCTCTGCTATCTCTACTCTCTTCTCTATGGTTATATTTATTTTATATTTTATATTTTATATTTATCTCTACTTCCTTTACTGTCTACTTTTTTTTCTCTATACTTTTTTTCTTGCAATATACGCCGTCCGATTTATATCTGACAGATAGGAAGGAAACAAATGGGAATTTTGCAAAAAGATACCCATACCCCTCTCCAGATTTGCAAATAAGGCCTTCCCTCGTTCATCCTTTTCTCCCACAAGATAAACTACTCATACAAATGCATCTTGATGTGTGCAACGCATGGGCATCTTGCTAGTTCTAAAAACCTTTCCATCATTTGCTACACTGCTGGTTGCACATGAAAAACCTACCCAAGCACAGCGCGATACAGGAGCGACGCACAATTACAAGCTGATATTCTATTGGACAATGGAGGCTATAACCAATTACTTTTACGGGAACAATAGCACCCAGGAAAATTGAAGGGTAGGTATGAACAAAATTGGAACTGCACATGTATTGCTAAGTGATTCAATACACACATTACCAATCCAGGAGGAGAACGATGGTCGCGGCGGCCTCTGTGAGTCATGGTCGGCAACGGGAGTCAGTTCATTGTCCATGATGGTGGTACTTCTGCGCTTGGCGCCGGCTTCCGGGAAGCAGATCCGAGACCGTGGAAGACGATGCCGGGGAAGAGGCTCCGTCTACGACGACGACGGTGGACCGGCTCCAGTGCGGCGTACGAGGTCGTCGATGAGGCAGATGCGCTGCGTGGACGAGTGCGCTGATGTAAAGGGGAGGAGCACGAAGGTTGCAGTGCCGTGGAGAAGTCTATTTTGCGGTGGGGATAGAAAATGGGGAGTATTCAGGTGTACTACTCTGGGTGCCGGGGTGGGGCTAGCTGGGTAGGGTGAACCTGAAGTTACGAAAACAGCCCCCTACCAAGCGTCGTCCGTAGGCCTGTTCCGAAGGCTATGATGGTAACTTCCCACTGCTCGAATCAGGGTCGCGGGAGATTTTCCCGCCGACCTCAAAATTTTGTGACACTGGACTCCCCGTGTGCCGTTTTGAGTGATTCGGCTAAGCAACTAGCGAGTAGTAGTAGTAAACTCTGCATATTAGGTTTGACCACATTCAAACTTCCTAAAGTTTGACCAAGTTTATATAAAAATATAAACAATTACCATAACAAATATGTATGATGTGGAAGTACATTCAATAATGAATCTAATGGTATTTATTTGTTATTGTATATGTTAATATTTTTTGTTATAAGCTTTCTGAGAGTTTACAAAACTTGACTTTGACCAATGCTAATACGCGGACTTAAATAAAAATGGAGGGAGTACACATTTGTTTTCTTAGTTTGTAGTGAACTAATCATTTGTTGAAATTGTGAAATAAATATATTAGGCTATTGACTTCGAATGTAATGGTCTATACAATTGAATAGTTACAATCATTGTCGAATCCCAAGAGGTATACAAGGTCTATTGTACTTCACAACATGCTCAAACTCACATAATCCCAGTCAAATGAGAATCTAAATGCATTTCATAGTTATTACTTTGTAGGATGCAACAAAAACAACCAAAACTCTACATCAGCCATTATAGAAGCAACATTTTGACATATCCCATTGTGTGAATGAAACATGCAGAGAGAGCTTTTGAAGATGGAGCAGATAGGGCGGGAAAGATTGTATGTATGTGGACGAGAGAGTAGGAGACAAACCTAACGAGACAGAGAGAGAGAGAGAGAGAGAGAGAGAGAGAAAGAGAAAGAGAGAGGAAGAAGTTAGGTCTGTGAGAAAGATGGAGACATGTAATATACGTGATTCTGTATACGTGGAAGGAGAAGAGACAACATGTTTGATGAGAGAGCTGGAAAAACATGGACGAGAGCGGAAGGATCTCATGGGTTGAGGGATTGACAATTTTGTGCGGGGGAGAGAGGGATTGGTAATTTTGTGCAAGAGAGAGAGGGTGGGGGGAGGAGTCAGTCAGCCGTCATCACATCACCCTGCTTCCAAATGACCCGCATTCTCTAGCACGGTGTGGTCGTCGTCTTCGATCTGCTCGATGCCCTCTTTGAAGATTGAGGTGTTGTGCATGTTGGGGTGCAAAGAAGCACAAGCGAGAGTGGTCGCCGTATAACCTTGGATGGGGATGAATTGTGTGCTCGGGGGAATGTGTGTATGTGTGTTGTGCTGCGTGTGTGTGTGTCAGATATTGAGCGAATACAAACCTAAGGAGAGAAATGGGTATTCACAAAGAGATTGTGCGGGCCTTGAGGTGGGCAGGGGCCGAGTGAGGGTATCAAAATGTGCGTGTTGATGCATATGTTGCATGCGATCATGCGAGGGACGGACGAATCGAGAGAGATGGTTGTTGTGTTACGGATGCTCCTCTCTCTCTGTCTCTCTCTCTCTCACACACACAAACACACACACACACACACACACACACACACACAAGTAAACCAGAAGACCGTTCTCTCATGTATACACAACGTATCGGCATCTGTCTATGTCTCACTCATGCATGATCATTTGCACATTCACACCTCTCTATGTCTGTATCACACACACACCGTCTCCACATTGCCCTTCCGCGACAACACACATATGGACACATACACACGTTCTCTCTCAGTCACACACACAAAAAAAGTATTAAAAAAACTAGGGCGCACCTAAAACGTCCACATCCAAATAAACACAAACTGGAGCTAAATTTAAATATATGGAAATATTGCAGCGTCAAGAACTTTCCCAGGAAAAAAAAGTTGAGTAATATTCGAGGATTGTTTTCACACACACAAAAAGGTTCGGTGGATGTCCTTCGAGCACGACACGGTGACACACCGTTCGATCGACCGCGCGGCCGCGGTTCACGCGCTTGCACAGGATTCCGTATCGTGGCTGTGGTAATAACTTCAAAAAAAGCGCTGCCTAAGTCTAATGTTTATGTGTACTAGTACGGTTTTCTTTTAAGTTTGACCAACCTCATATAAAACTAAAGGAAGCTCCCATACGCGCACTCATCAATATGCCACCGTCGCCGTTGCGCATGCTGGCGCCCGCCTGCTCCGGCCAACAATTTCTCGCCCATCACCGCCATTTCGCCGCCATCCTTGTGCCGTGAAGCCGAAGGCTCGCCGGCTCACATCGTCTGTAGTCCCTCCTCGCCATGCCGCCGTGCTGCCAAGCACGCGAGCAGCTGGTGAAGCTGCGTCTATGCACGTAGCGTACGAAGAGGAGGACGAGCGCGTGCTCCAGCACGCCGGCGAGGAGGAACTAGCGTGTCATTGTTGTCTCCGCCCGCGTGGAGGAGGCGCGCATGGTGGCTATTGCGGCGGAAGCCGGTCGCGCGCGCGTCGAGCCCGCAAACCGGGTGCGGACGCGGAATCTACCATCGAGACCTTAAATGCCACGTGGATCCTGCAATATGAAGGAGCAATTTGGGTCAGTCAACTCATGTGAGCCGTTTGATGCAACATGGATGGCTAGAAGGGCTTCTTCCACCTCTTCTGCCATCTTCTTCCTTCACTCCGTCGAACTTCTTTCACAAATCGACTGACCCAAATTATACTACTAGTACGAACATATTAAGAACAGTAGGAACACGAAGGTACGAGCAGTAGTACCAACTGCAAGAAGAACAGTAGTAAGACATAGTACTAGTACTACTCTACGTACTAAACAGTTCAAATAACGAGAAAGAACATAAACATAGTTCTGCTGGGGCCTCATCACAACACACCCTTGAAAATAAACTAAGCAACTAGTCAGCTTGACATTGCAGTAGAACTAGCATGAGCGACGGCACTGCCACCTACTCGGAGTCCGAGTCCACGTCCTCGACTTCGTCCTCGTCCCTCTTCCTCTTCCTCTTTGCTTACGCTTCTTTTCTTGAACCGGACACTAGGCTCTGCTTCTTCATCTAACCCATGTAGATATTTAAACAAAGGTAGGCATCCATTGCTGCGTACAGGATGTGATCTTCATCTAATGTCTTCGACTCCCATGCATGATGAAACTCGTGATGATGTTTCTTCAGTTTAGCGTACGAAGGATCAATCATTGCTGCTGCCAGGGTCAGCATTGAAGGTTGAGAGGAGGACACCAGGCTTGCCTTCTGGAGATCGAAGGGCTGGCCTACAACGAGACCTATCCGACGCAGGACACCCCTGTCGTTCTTAAAGCCTACAGTAACAAATTTCACTCTTTTGTCCTTGAGGAAGTTCTTAAAATCCTGGCACTCAACATCGGCATGGCATATGTGGTAGACCAAGCAAACGTTATGTACGCAAACCTAGATCACGGCGGGATTCTTCCTCTCTTCATCCGTTGAACTGTTGAACATGCGTAGGAAGCGAGCAAGCCATGCTTTCACCGTCGCGAATCCACGTGTGTAGATGACGATGAATTGATCGCCGGTGATGGCTCTAACCTGGTACTCAGTGGCAACCATGGAGATTTGGGAGGCCATGGATTTTGGAGGAGGGTTAGGAGAAGTTGAACTGTTGTACCCCGCAAAAACTGGGAGCGAACTAATGTGAAAGGACGGGACGACTGGGAGCGAACTGTTGTGAGGTAGAAGATGGGGACGAGTAGGGCGTGCGAACGGCGTGGGGTTGCTGGCTTGCCCGGTGGATAAACGGCTGCAAGCCCCCAAAGAGTTCTCAAGAACTATGCGGGACCCACTAGATGTCATGTCTACTAGACCCATACCGTAGGTCTGACGGTATAGCTTCTGCCTGTTCGCACGCCATGCCGGCGCGTGGATGTAACTTCACTTAATTCCGTCAACCGTCGCGCCTCCCACGACCTTCGCTTCCCTCGTGCGGTCGCGCCCTTTGAGACTTCGACCGGCTATAAATGAGCAATTTTTTTGCCTACTCCGCATGCATGATACTCCCTCTGGTCCTTTTTACTCCCGTCAACCGTTTGCAAAGTGTTTGACCAAATATATACTTTTTTTTGAACACCACCTTATATTAATTAACCATCCACACGAGTACACTCATTCGATACAATATTCACCACACAGGGCAGTACGTTATTTACAAGAATACCATCTAATCTATACTTAGCGATTAAGTGTGCCACCTTATTGGCCGAACGGCTAATCTTTGACAATTGAAGATTGTTGATCAACTTTGAGATGCTCAACGCTTTCATCTTCAGGTCACGCATAGTAGACCTGTCATAGTCCCCCATTGCAAGAGACGCTACCACAAAAGCGCAATCAGTCTCTAAAATTACAAGATTATGAAGAGAAATACCTATGTAGAGACCGGCAATGCAATCCCTAAGCTCCGCTTCCTCCACGCTTTGACATGCATCAATGAAATCCCACGACCAAATTTATACTAAAAATATCAATATCTACAATACTGATTATAATGAGTATAAGAACTACGTTTTATAATGAGTGTAAAAATATTGATTTGACATTGTGAATGTTGATACTCCCTCCGTCTAGGTGAGTAAGTCATCTTTGGCTGTGCACCGTGACCAAGGAGGAGGGGAAAACGAGAGACATTAATGTTTATTTGCTAATTAAATAGTATTGCATGCAATGAACTAACCAATGCATGTCATGTTTGATAGTCTCAGGTCATTAAAAGCATGCACACCCTCATCTCTTATTGGTTGGTATGTCAAGAAACAAGAAATGAGGTAGAAGTTAATGCACCGCGCCTACGTGTTTTAGATTATTTGGTTTTCGTAAGATGACTTACACACCTAGCTATTAGAGTACCACTACCTCCCTTCTAGTTTAAAGGGCTCGACTCAAAAATTTCACCTACTCTTGGCAAGATAGTAGAGGCGGTGGAATAGTTTTTGAAGTCTGCAAAAGTGTCAGGACCCCGACTCGATGACACATCGATCTAGCCTGTAACACCTCATATCACTTTGCGGCCTCACGCACGGTATCCCCACGGGTGTCGCCTTACCTTTGCCCGGGACCGTTTGCGCCTTTTGGCTCACGTATATGATAGTGTCGCTAGCATCCATATGTTAAGGAGCCCGGGCTGACATGACTAGTTGTAAACCCAAAGTGGCACAGACTTACAGGGACAGGCATCCATGACCAAGCTTCGAACGTGTCGGTCATCAGCAAGTGGGTCCGGGCTGTAGCACTGGGCTAGCAGGACTCCGGTAAACCAGGCTGTAGCGGGCTAACAGGACTCCGGTACTCAATGCGTGACATTTCCCCGAAGGGACAGACACCGGAACGAAGAAGGACACATGCCGGCCAGCCTAAGTGTTCCAGAGCAGTAGCAAGCTACCATGGCTCAGCGGTAACACTAGGAGACATTTCCCGGTAAGAGAGGCTACTAAGGATAAACAACTAGATAGTCAGATCCCACACATACCAAGCATTTCAATCATACACACAATATGCTCGATATGTGCAAATACAACAAGGCATCACAACATGACTCTATGACACAAGTACTTTATTTAAGGCTCAGAGAGCCATACATAACATACACAAAGGTACGGGTCACACGACCCAGCATTCAAGTCATACAGTCATACAAACCAGCAGCGGAAGTAACTTGTCTGAGTACAGACAACTAGAAAAATAAAAGAGGCTTGGAAAGCCTAGCTATACTACGAGGTCCTTCACAAGCTCAGGATCACCACCTGGGCCTTAGCCTACTCATTGATGTCAACGTCTACGTAGAACCCATCAGAAGGGGTTGCAGCGTCTTCTGTAAAAATGTAAATTATAGCAACATGAGTACAAAGGTACTCAGCAAGACTTACATCAGATCCTACATACATGCATATTATCAAGAAGGGTTGGTGGAGTTATTGCAGCAAGCCAGGTTTGACTCTTGGCTAGGCTAACCTACGAGACTCCAACTTGAAATGGTTTTGCGCACACGAGTCCGCTACTCACCACTTCAATACACTACCGAGGATTCACCTCCGTCTTCCTGCAGAAGAGCCCTCCTCGGCACTCACACTTATCTTGAGGCTTTTAGTAGTTTCCATTTACTTGTCTATGAACTGTATAGGCAACCAAGTAGTCCTTTACCGCGGACGCGGCTATTCGAATAGATCATGATAACCCTGCAGGGGTGTACTTCTTCATACACGCTCTCACCACTTACCGTCGTTTACACGACATGTACTCGGCAACCTTCAAGCGGAAGCCCAACGTGGGTGTCGGCCACGACCTACCTAATCACCTAAGCCTCCAGTCCAGGTTTATCGCCTATCCAGGTTCCATCCGTAGGGAGTCCGGCCGAGGTTTCCCATACGGCCCCGAACGATGTGAACAGGGTTCCCGAGATACCTAACGGGTATTCGGTACACCCGGCCACGTACCTACCGCATCACAGCCCACCCCTACGGTCAGTGCTGTCCACGGCCTCCAGTAGGCTACAAACACCAGAAACTACTTGCAACTCCTGGACGGAGAACTAGGGTGAATAAGAAGCCGAGAGGGTCCATTGGTTTCGGGCCCAATGCATGGTAGTAGCTGATTCTTAAATCACACATACAGATCTCAGTGCTTAAGGTCGGCTTCAATGAAACAACCCACCATGTACTCCTACATGGCCTCTCATCGATACCTTTACCAAGTCGTGTTCACCACACCACTCTCATTACCGACATAATCATTTCACTCTAGCCCATCACCCAGATGAACCAGACCTGACACGACTCTAAGCATAGCAGGCATAGCAAGGTAGGAACAACACATACATATGGCTCAATCAACTCCTACACATGCTAGTGGGTTTCATCTAGTTACTGTGGCAATGACAGGTCATGCAGAGGAAATGGGTTCAACTACCGTAGCACACAGCAGTTTGAATCGTGTTGTCTTAATGCAGTAAAAGAGAGCAGGAGCGAGAACATGGGATTGTATCGATATGATCAAATGGTTGGTTGCTTGCCTGATGGTTCGATGCACGGATACGGTTCTTCGTTAGGGTAGTCACGGTACTCCTCGGGGACAGATCCTGTCGTAAAGGATAACGATACACAGGCATCACCAAACAATGTGCAACAATATGATGCATGCATGAAACATGGCAATATGAGTGTGTTGGGCTAATGCAACTAAAGCTACCAACGCTGTCAGGACCCCGACTCGATGTCACATCGATCTAGCTGGTAACACCTCATATCACTTTGCGGCCTCACGCACGGTATCCCCACGGGTGTCGTCTTACCTTTTCCCGGGACCGTTTGCGCCTTTTGGCTCGCGTATATGAAAGTGTCGCTAGCATCCATATGATAAAGAGCCCGGGCTGACATGACTAGTCGTAAACCCAAAGTGGCACAGACTTACAGGGACAGGCATCCATGACCCAGCTTCAAACGTGTCGGTCATCAGCAAGTGGGTCCGGGCTGTAGCACTGGGCTAGCAGGACTCCGGTAAACCGGGCTGTAGCGGGCTAACAGGACTCCGGTACTCAAAGCGTGACATTTCCCCGAAGGGACAGACACAGGAACGAAGAAGGACACATGCCGGCCAGCCTAAGTGTTCCAGAGCAGTAGCAAGCTACCATGGCTCAGCGGTAACACTAGGAGACATTTCCCGGTAAGAGAGGCTACTAAAGATAAACAACTAGATAGTCAGATCCCACACATACCAAGCATTTCAATCATACACACAATATGCTCAATATGTGCAAATACAACGAAGCATCACAACATGACTCTACGACACAAGTACTTTATTTAAGGCTCAGAGAGCCATACATAACATACACAAAGGTACGGGTCACACGACACAACATTCAAGTCATACAGTCATACAAACCAGCAGCGGAAGTAACTTGTCTGAGTACAGACAACTAGTAAAATAAAAGAGGCTTGGAAAGCCTAGCTATACTACATGGTCCTTCACAAGCTCAGGGTCACCACCTGGGCCTTTAGCCTACTCGTTGATGTCAACGTCTACATAGAACCCATCAGAAGGGGTTGCAGCGTCTTCTGTAAAATGTAGATTATAGCAACATGAGTACAAAGGTACTCAGCAAGACTTACATCAGATCCTACATACATGCATAGTATCAAGAAGGGTTGGTGGAGTTATTGCAGCAAGCCAGCTTTGACTCTTGGCTAGGCTATCCTACGATACTCCAACTTGAAATGGTTTTGCGCACACGAGTCCACTACTCATCACTTCAATACACTACCGAGGATCCACCTCCATCTTCCTACGGAAGAGCCATCCTCGGCACTCACACTTATCTTGAGGCTTTTAGTAGTTTCCATTTACTTGTCTATGAACTGTATAGGCAACCAAGTAGTCCTTTACCGCGGACGCGGCTATTCGAATAGATCA
Source organism: Triticum dicoccoides (assembly GCF_002162155.2). Lineage (NCBI taxonomy): Eukaryota > Viridiplantae > Streptophyta > Magnoliopsida > Poales > Poaceae > Triticum > Triticum dicoccoides. The sequence continues at coordinate 244,984,763 of NC_041393.1, forward strand.
TGTTAACCCTGCAGGGGTGTACTTCTTCATACACGCTCTCACCACTTACCGTCGTTTACACGACATGTACTCGGCAACCTTCAAGCGGAAGCCCAACGTGGGTGTCGGCCACGACCTACCTAATCACCTAAGCCTCCAGTCCAGGTTTATCGCCTATCCAGGTTCCATCCGCAGGGAGTCCGGCCGAGGTTTCCCATACGGCCCCGAACGATGTGAACAGGGTTCCCGAGATACCTAACGGGTATTCGGTACACCCGGCCACGTACCTACCGCATCACAGTCCACCCCTACGGTCAGCGCTGTCCACGGCCTCCAGTAGGCTACAAACACCAGAAACTACTTGCAACTCCTGGACGGAGAACTAGGGTGAATAAGAAGCCGAGAGGGTCCATTGGTTTCGGGCCCAATGCATGGTAGTAGCTGATTCTTAAATCACACATACAGATCTCAGTGCTTAAGGTCGGCTTCAATGAAACAACCCACCATGTACTCCTACATGGCCTCTCATCGATACCTTTACCAAATCGTGTTCACCACACCACTCTCATTACCGACATAATCATTTCACTCTAGCCCATCACCCAGATGAACCAGACCTGACACGACTCTAAGCATAGCAGGCATAGCAAGGTAGGAACAACACATACATATGGCTCAATCAACTCCTACACATGCTAGTGGGTTTCATCTAGTTACTGTGGCAATGACAGGTCATGCAGAGGAAGTGGGTTCAACTACCGTGGCACACAGCAGTTTGAAACACGTTATCTTAATGTAGTAAAAGAGAGCAGGAGCGAGAACATGGGATTGTATTGATATGATCAAATGGTTGGTTGCTTGCCTGATGGTTCGATGCACTGATACGGTTCTTCGTTAGGGTAATCACGGTACTCCTCGGAGGCAGAACCTGCCGCAAAGAACATCGATACACGACCATCACCAAACAATGTGCAACAATATGATGCATGCATGAAACATAGCAATATGAGTGTGTTGGGCTAATGCAACTAAGACCAGAAGGGTTTGAACCAATTTGAATCAAAGATTCAAATTTCAAACTCAAACATGGCCCTTTAAAGTGTTTTTTTCTTGTTCTGTATTAAACATCAGGTTAACTTGTTTAATCATGCATGAAAATAGTACAGATGGACAGATTGGATTTTTCTGATCATTTTTCATATATAATTTGTCTGATTTGGAGTTACAGAATAAAAGTTATGAATTTTTGAAGTTTAAACTATATTCTGGAATTTCCTATATTAGATTAATTCCAGAAAAACAATTATTGCGTCAGCCTGACGTCAGTGTGACGTCAGCAGGTCAACGGGACATGTCCGGGTCAAACCTGACAGTGGGTCCCGCGTGTCAGTGTGATTAGATTAATTAAAGTTTTAATTAAAACTAAACCTGTTTAATTAACAGGGCTGGGCCCCACCTGTCATTGACTCAGGGGAGTCAACCAGGGCCCACCCGTGGTCAAACCCGGGTCGGCTGCACCGGCGTTTAGCCGCCGGCGAGTCCGACGCGGCGGCGGAAGTGGTTTTGGCTGTTTCGGCCACCAAATGGGTCGCGGAGACCACCGGAGTGGAGCTGAGGACGAGCCGCAGCTCTTGGTGGAGTCCGTTGGGGTCGGGGTGGCCGGAGTTGGCGCCGGCGACGACTTTGGCGGCCACCGGGGTTCGGCCGAAGATGAACTTGACGCTAGAGGGGTCAGTGAGGCGCGGGGAGTAGCTAGCTAGGTGCTACGTGACACGGTGAGTATGATGGACACCGTGGAGTGGTCGGAGGGTGACCGGGAGCACGTCGGCGACGAGCTCCACGGCGGTGGGTGCGGTTGAGCTCCGGGAGGTCGCTACACAGCTCGGGAGCAAGAGAAGGAGGGGGGGGAAAGATGGCTAAGCTCACAGTGAGTGCGACGAAGCCCTTGGTGCGTCCGGGGATGGACCGGAGCGACGACGGCGTTGAAGGGGATCCCCGGCGACGGTGGTTCGGGCGAGGTCGTTGCGGTGGACTCGGGCGTTGCGAGCGCTCGGGGCTCGGCTTGCTCGATGGAGTGGACAGCGGCGGAGCTCCTGGACACGATGAGAGGACGCACGGGCGGCGGGGAGCACGGCTACGACGAAGGCACGGCGATGGTGGCGTCGGTCATGGCGGGGGAGCGCGAGGGGGAGGAGCGGGAGAGGAGAGGGGTGTCTGGGGGGTTCGGGGGAGCGAGGGAGGCTGATCCACGATGTCACCGGGCGCGGGGAGCGGCGACGCGGCGAGCAGGTGCGTGGTGCGCGCTGCGGTCGCCGTCGGGCACCTGCCTGCCTGCCTGGCCGGCAAGCAGCTCGCGGGAGCGGCGCTAGGCTGGGCCGGCAGGTGGGCCGGGAGCAGGCGTCAGGTAAGTTTTTCCATTTTCTTTTTGTTTTCTGTTTTTTTAATACTTCTGCAACTTTGTTGAATTAAATAAAATACTTAGGCAACTCCTAAAATCACCAAACTACTCCTGGTCCATAGTTGGATTATTTCCAACATGAAACATTTTAGTTTGGAGATATTTGAGCATTTAAATATTTTATATAATTTTAAATGCCCAAATTCAAATATTTATGATTTAATTCAAAAACCCTAAGATGGCCTAGGAAAATGTGCATCACTTTTGGCAGAGGTTCTGAACCAAGACAAAAATGATGGGCATTTTAGAAGGGCATTTCAGGTTCATTGAAAAAGTTTTTAGTAAACCCTAATTGGTTTCAGAGGGGACTGGGGGTTCTGTCATCCCCATTTCAGGTTTCTGATGAAAGAGTAAACATGATGCAACACTCTAATGCATGGCTAACTAGGGTGTGACAACTCACCCCCACTCAAAAGAATCTCGTCCCGAGATTTAGGTTCCTCCGGAAAGAAGGCGGGATACTCAAGTCGAAGACGATCCTCCCTTTCCCAAGTTGCTTCATCCTCAGAATGGTGCGACCATTGTACTTTGAGAAACTTGATATTATGACGTCGAGTGGTACGCTCGGCCTGATCGAGGATACGAATGGGGTACTCTCGATATGTAAGATTATCTTGGAGATCAAGCGTTTCGTAGTCCACTCCACGGATAGGATCCGAGAAGCAACGCCTGAGTTGAGAAACGTGGAAGACATCATGGACTCTGGAGAGGTGCGGAGGTAGTTCCAACTAGTAGGCAACTTCTCCTCATTTAGCGAGAATGCGAAAAGGTCCAATGTAACGAGGAGCCAATTTGCCTTTGATACCAAAATGATGGGTTCCCTTCAGAGGGGTAACCCGAAGGTAAGCCTTCTCGTCAACCTCGAAAGTCATAGCCTTATGTTTTCGGTCATATTGACTCTTTTGACGAGATTGGGCTGTTTTCAACTTTTCACGAACGATGCGAACTTGCTCTTCCGCTTCCTGAATCATATCCGGGCCAAAGAATTGTCTTTCCCCGGTCTCTGACCAGTTAAGGGGTGTTCGACACCGTCGTCCATAGAGAACTTCAAAAGGGGCTTTACCCAAGCTAGATTGATAGCTGTTGTTGTAAGCGAATTCGGCAAATGGAAGGCACTTCTCCCAATCCATTCCGAATGAGATAACAGAGGCTCGAAGCATGTCTTCTAGGATCTGGTTGACACGTTCCACTTGACCACTCGATTGAGGGTGAAAAGCGGTGCTAAAGGAAAGGCGGGTTCCCATGGCGTTTTGGAAACTTTCCCAAAATCGAGAGGTGAAAAGACTTCCTCTATCCGAGTTAATTTCCAAGGGAACACCATGGAGAGACACTATTCGGGAGATGTATAAGTCTGCCAGCTGACTAGCGGTTATACTCTCGCGAACAGGTAAGAAATTGGCCACTTTGGAAAGACGATCAACAACGACGAAGATAGCATTATTCCCTCTTTTGGTCCTGGGAAAACTGGTAATGAAGTCCATACCAATTTTATCCCATTTCCATTCAGGAATAGCTAAGGGTTGAAGGGTGCCAGCAGGCCGTTGATGCTCTGCTTTTACACGACGGCAGACGTCGCAGCTAGCAATATACTGAGCAATTTCTCTCTTCATCCTAGTCCACCAGAACCTCTGGCGTAGGTCCTGATACATCTTAGTACTACCGGGATGAATGGTGAGAGGAGATTCATGAGCCTCCTTAAGGATCAATCGCCTCAGGTTTCGCACTTTGGGAACCACTAGTCGATTCCCGAAGTATACGACCCCTTGATCATTAATGGAGAAACAATTCGCAACTCCTTTCTTGATGTTTCTCTTGATGCGGGAAATTCCCGGATCTACCTTCTGTGCTTTGATGATCTGGTCCGTAAGGGTAGGTTTCGCCACCAAGGTGGAAAGAAAACCTTGAGGAACAATGTGAAGGTTAAGCTTCCGAAATTCCTCATGGAGAAGCGGTTGACTTTGTTGTAGCATTAGGTTGTTACAATAAGATTTACGACTTAGCGCATCAGCCATGACGTTGGCTTTCCCTGGGGTGTAAGTTATTCCTAAGTCGAAATCTGTGATCAACTCAACCCAACGTCTTTGCCTGAGATTCAAATCCGGTTGGGTGAAAATGTACTTCAGACTTTGGTGATCAGTGAATATTTCGCAACGGTTACCGAGGAGGTAATGTCGCCAGGTCTTAAGTGCATAGACTACGGCTGCGAGCTCTAGATCATGAGTAGGATAATTCTCCTCATGTGGGTGCAATTGCCGTGAAGCATAAGCAATTACGTGTCGATCTTGCATGAGAATGCAACCTAGTCCTTGTCGCGAGGCGTCGCAGTAGATAACAAAGTCCTTGGAGAAGTCTGGCGGTACCAGTACGGGAGCAGAAGTCAGGCGTCTTTTCAGTTCCTGAAAGCTGTGCTCACATTGTGGAGTCCATTCGAACTTTTTATCTTTCTTGAGGAGTTCGGTTAGAGGTTTAGCAACTTTGAAGAAGTTTTCGACAAAGCGACGGCAATTGCTCGCTAAGCCTAGAAAACTCCGAACTTGCTTGACCGATTCAGGTGGAGTCCAATTAAGGACGGCTTGAACTCGCTCAGGGTTAACAGCAATACCTTTACCAGATATTACATGACCCAGATAGGTCACTTCCGACAACCAGAATTCACATTTAGAAAATTTGGCATAAAGGCGATGCTCTCGAAGTTTCTTCAACACTAGCCTTAGATGTTCGGCATGTTCTTCCTCGTTCTTGGAGTAGATGAGTATATCATCAAGATAAACCACGACGAATTTATCCAAATACTCCATGAAGATTGAGTTCATTAACCGAGAAAAGGTGGCTGGAGCGTTGGTTAAACCGAAGGACATGACGGTGTACTCGTATTGGCCATAACGAGTAACAAAGGCCGTTTTAGGAATGTCCCCGTTTCTGATTTTGATTTGATGGTAGCCCAACCTCAAATCCATCTTGGAGAAGACTGAGGATCCAGTGAGCTGATCATACAGGTCGTTGATCCTGGGGAGCGGATATTTGTTCTTGATTGTGACCAAATTGACAGGTCGATAGTCTACAACCATCCGGTCCGTACCATCCTTCTTCTTGACGAATAGGACGGGGCAAGCCCACGGAGATGAACTAGGTCGGATGAAACCCTTTTTCAAGGACTCATCGAGTTGTTTCTTAAGCTCGGCTAGTTCTAGGGGTGCCATCTTATAAGGTCTTCTAGCAATCGGAACGGTTCCTGGGATGAGGTCTATTACGAACTCAACATCCCTGTCAGGTGGAACACCTGGCAATTCCTCTGGGAAGACATCCGGGAAGTCACGGACTACCGGAACGTCCTCAAGGTCTGGCAAAGGGCTGGCGTTAAGAGAATATAATTGTCGCTCGGCTAACCGGGTCAAGACATTGACTATCTTGCCCGAAGGATGAGTGAGTTGGACAGTCCTAGAGAAGCAATCAATTTTGGCATGATGAGCTGACATCCAGTCCATACCCAAAATGATATTAATATCTGAAAATTTGAGAGCTATCAAAGATGCAAGGAAAACAAGTCTGTCGACTTGGATTTCATTTCCATAACTTACCCTGGAGGTCTGCCATCTAGAACCGGGAGTAGAAATTTCCATAGTGGATGGCATGTCACAGAATGCGGTGTTATGCAAACGAGCATAGTTCTCGGATATAAATGAATGAGAGGCTCCTGTATCGAAAAGAACAGATGCCGGGTGGCAATTAACAAGGAGCGTACCGAGAACAACGTTGGGATCCTCTTGAGCTTCTTCGGCAGAGATACAGTTGACATGGCCACGTGTAGCGGTGGCCGGCTTGGCGTGGAACACTTTCCCTGTCGGCTTGCCACGGCCAACAGCTTTAGCAGATTGGTTGGGGTTGGTCTGGGGACACTCACACATATAGTGGCCAGATTCCCCACACTTGAAACAAGTCACGGAACTGGTACGTGGAGGAGCATTGTTGGTTGGACCCCCATAGGGCTTGGCTGGTGCAGACTGTTGAACGGGGCGAGGCGCCTGGAAGGATGGCCTCGGTGTGAACCTAGGTGGCAGGGCAGTGTTGGGCACCCACACGCGGCGCTTCTGAGGACCCGCACCGGATGAGGAACCCATGTCACGGCCATGCTTGCGTGTTGCGTCATAATCAGTCTGACCAGTCTCAGCACTGATGGCCTTGTTAACAAGTTTCTGAAAAGATGTGCACTCATGCAGACGGAGGTCGCGGCAAAGCTCAGGACTAAGTCCCTTACGGAACCTTGCTTGCTTCTTGGCATCAGTAGAAACCTCCTCAGTTGCATATCGTGCGAGGTTACCGAACTCCCTGCTGTAGGCATCCACAGAGAGTCGGCCCTGAGTGAAACTGCAAAATTCCTCACGTTTACGGTCCATGAGACCCTCCGGAATGTGATGTTCACGGAAAGCCTCGCTGAATTCAGCCCAAGTAGTGACATGGCCCGCTGGGCGCATAGCTCCATAATTCTCCCACCATAGACTGGCGGGGCCTTCAAGATGATATGCAGCAAAGGTGACCTTGTCAGCCTCAGCTACTAGCGCGGAACGCAGCTTGTGAGAGATACTGCGAAGCCAGTCATCAGCGTCGAGAGGCTCGACGGAGTGGTGGAACGTGGGTGGATGTAACTTGATAAAATCACTGAGTGACACCACATTAGTCCTCTGATGGTGTGCTGTGTTCTGTTCAATACGCTCCAACAAACGGTTGGTCTCCCGCTTGTTTCTTTCGGCTTCCATCATAACCTCGGCTAGGGAAGGAGGATGAGGCAGATTTGCATTCCTGACTTCACTGCCTTCGGCCTGCTCTTGAGGAGCAGCGTTAGTGCGCGTGTTGACCATCCTAGGTAAACAAGACAATGATTCAGTCAGAATGATAAAATTCCGACATAGGATACAGAATGTAAGGAATAACTCGGAATGCAAGATGATCATCCGTATGACATGGTAGATACAGAAACTGCTTCTTTATTCCATCGTCATACACACCATACAGGGTTTAGTACAAGACCAAACAAGGTACTATTACGGTGAAAAGAGGATTACATCTCATCGGAGGCATTCCCAGCTCCTATACATTATTTTTCTACACCTCCGGAAGGCGATACAGCTAGGTCATATCCCACGAGTCACGCAGGATGATAGATGACACAGCTAACACGAACTAGTGATACTACCACTAACTCAGACCGATCCGTAGTAGTCCTCGTAGAAGTCACCTCCATAGCCTGGAAGCTCAACATGATCATCCGGAAACAGACGATCTCGCGGAGCTTGTGGACCATAGGGGCTAGGATGAGGTCTTGGACCAACAGACGGTGGCCTACGGGGACCGCGAGGTGGGGTGATGCCTCCTACATCACGCCAACCCATCACGTCTGGCAGAGCAGATCTCACAGGATAGAGATCGCGCATATCCGAATACCAGCTTGCACCGCCGGTGCAAACCGAGTCAATGTGGCCCAGTGGTCAGCACGGGTATTGAAGAGCTCTAACCTCAAGGCCCGATTTTCACGGTCCTTATCCTCGAGCATCTCAGCAGTGGTGCGAGTCCGTGAATCCTCCTGGGTGGGGTCAACATAGATAGCCTGGAGATACCCTTGTGCTCCCGGAAGTGATCCTGGCATATACCGGAAATCAGAATCCCGAAATAGGCCAGACCTGACTCGCATGATGGTCATCATAGAGTAGGCGGCGTCCTGCACAGCCATCTCAATAGTAACCCCGAGTCCATAGGAGCAGTGAAGGGGCTCGGTGGACCCAGGATAAGATGGAAATATCCTGATAGTGCAGAGATACTGGCTTTGATTAAAGTCTCAGAATTGCTCTTCGACCGTGTACTCAGGATACCAATGGTATCCGGCCTCAGTCATTACCCTGACCAACATGGCAGTATGGCCGGGTACATCTAGGCATCGAGTCAGGCGAACCACTTGATTGAGGTCGCGAGTGGCCATCTGAAAACACAATCATAATGCAAAGGCATTAGAATTTCTAGCAAAATTTCGGCAACATAACAGCTGTAAATGCTCAAGAAGGATTTTGAGACATTTGACAAAGGATTTCATACACACTCAACATCATCATATCAAAGTTCTGAGTCCATCCTAACAACATAACGTGGTAGTAGAACTGAACTAGGCTTGTATCCATCAACCCTATAAGGTACTACTGGTTAGTAACACGTGATCCTGATAGAGAGAATAGATCCTAATTCCTTAACCCCCGGTGGAAGAATAGACTGACTCAGATCAGAATGTCATAAGATAAAGGAGTAAAAAGAGCCTTACGTTCCACCCACAAACAATTCCCCTACATATAACTAAAGAATTTCTAGACTCAACATCGACCAGTTTGGCTTGGAGAACCTACAGGCAGTCCGGCTCTGATGCCAACGCTGTCAGGACCCCGACTCGATGACACATCGATCTAGCCTGTAACACCTCATATCACTTTGCGGCCTCACGCACGGTATCCCCACGGGTGTCGCCTTACCTTTGCCCGGGACCGTTTGCGCCTTTTGGCTCACGTATATGATAGTGTCGCTAGCATCCATATGTTAAGGAGCCCG
>NC_041393.1:244997454-245009433 GCF_002162155.2 Triticum dicoccoides
AGGACGCACGGGCGGCGGGGAGCACGGCTACGACGAAGGCACGGCGATGGTGGCGTCGGTCATGGCGGGGGAGCGCGAGGGGGAGGAGCTGGAGAGGAGAGGGGTGTCTGGGGGGTTCGGGGGAGCGAGGGAGGCTGATCCACGATGTCACCGGGCGCGGGGGAGCGGCGACGCGGCGAGCAGGTGCGTGGTGCGCGCTGCGGTCGCCGTCGGGCACCTGCCTGCCTGCCTGGCCGGCAAGCAGCTCGCGGGAGCGGCGCTAGGCTGGGCCGGCAGGTGGGCCGGGAGCAGGCGTCAGGTAAGTTTTTCCATTTTCTTTCTGTTTTCTGTTTTTTTAATACTTCTGCAACTTTGTTGAATTAAATAAAATACTTAGGCAACTCCTAAAATCACCAAACTACTCCTGGTCCATAGTTGGATTATTTCCAACATGAAACATTTTAGTTTGGAGATATTTGAGCATTTAAATATTTTATATAATTTTAAATGCCCAAATTCAAATATTTATGATTTAATTCAAAAACCCTAAGATGGCCTAGGAAAATGTGCATCACTTTTGGCAGAGGTTCTGAACCAAGACAAAAATGATGGGCATTTTAGAAGGGCATTTCAGGTTCATTGAAAAAGTTTTTAGTAAACCCTAATTGGTTTCAGAGGGGACTGGGGGTTCTGTCATCCCCATTTCAGGTTTCTGATGAAAGAGTAAACATGATGCAACACTCTAATGCATGGCTAACTAGGGTGTGACAAAAAGTACTCAACTAATGCTGTCGTTCTTCACAAAAAATGTGTTTACCAATGCATGCATGAACACTAGTTACTCTAACCCCCCTCTCTCCTTTAATTCTTTGCCAGATCAACATGTTTGCTATTCCCGTGTGCATGATACCAGCTAAGATACCACAATGATGGCCAGCCTTAATCATCTCATGCAATAATTTAGTGCACCTTGAAATATGAACATGTGTGGGGCGTGTATGTTTTTAATGACTTGAGAGTATACCTAGCCCGACATGCAAGATGACTTATTATGCACCGTTCCCCATACCTGCAGGAAGCCCGTTCATGTCCAAATCTTTTCCTCTCCATGTGTGGAAACAATATGCCTGCCAAACTCTCCTTCTCCCTCCGGCGGTCCCACCACTCCACCCCGTGTGAAAAAATCTGCATGCATGACTGTCCTCCCCCATGCTCATCCAATCCGTTGTGACCAGCAATATTTCCACCCCTTCGCTACCCGTAATTTACTCCAACAAATATGCCCACATAGCTTTTACTTAACTTCAGGTGCATTGGGTCACTGACATACGGGCCCAACAGTGTACTGGCCCACATGTCAGTGACGCAACTGGACCTGCAGTTAAGTCAGTGCAACTCAGTCCATATCCTACGTAGGTGTGCCATTGCTCGCTATAAATACTGTGCCTCCCACGACATCGCTATCTCCTCCCCCTCACGTTTCATCGCTATCTCCTCCCCCTCCCTCTCACGTCGACCACCATGGCATTGCCGCTCCCAAGCCCTAGGAGCCCCTCGCTGCACCGCGCGGACGGTCACGCGTTGCTGTTCCGTTCCTCGCCGCCACTAGTCGAGGAGGACGCGTCGGTGTTCCGCTCCTCGCCACTACGCGATGAGTCGCCGTTCCGTTCCTCGCCGCCACTAGTCGAGGAGGACGCGTCGGTGTTCCGCTCCTCACCGCGACGCGACGCGTCGTCGTTCCGTTCCTCGCCGCCACTAGTCGAGGATGACACGTCGGTGTTCCGCTCCTCGCTGCGACGTGTCGAGGGGGATGCGTCGGCGTTCCCAATCTCGTCAGCACGCACATCGGAAGATGCGTCAGCTCCCTGCTACAAGGAGAACGCTGCGCCGCCCGCCGAGCCCCCCCCCCCAGCCTTGAGGAGCTTTGGAAAGAAATGGATGTCACCTTGTGGGAGGCTTTGCCTCCAGCAGAGCGCGCCAAAATAGAGGCGGAGAAGAAGGCCGAGGAAGAGAAGCGCACCACGCAACAGCTTTCTGGGAGATCTATGTCGCGTCCGAGAGAGTCAAGCAATTGGTTCTTTGGCAGAAGGCTCGTGCGAGGGCCATGAGGGTGGCGGAGGACGCCCGTGCCGATGCCCTGATTGCCGTCGAGCCCAAGCGCCTCATCTACGCTTGGAGGTACATGGATCGGGTGCACGCTTCCAGCCAGGAGGAGTATCTGTTGGCGCCGGATCACCATAGCGGTGAGATCACGCTCGCCCGCCGGCAAGCCGCCAATCAGCACCTCGCGAGTTGCGAGGCTGAGGAAGAGGCATTGTGTCGGCGCGCTGGGAAACGGCCACACACCAGGGCACTCGTGGCGCGCCGCAAGCACTCCTGCGAGCGCCGTGGCTTTTAGGAGGAGTATAATTTTTGTTCCGTAAGGCGATCTCATTAGTTTTGGGACGCAAATGATAAATCCCGAACGTTCAGGAATTTTCAGCGTCCTTAATTAAGTATGTAAAAGGGAAACTTTGGAAACATTGTGTATTGTTATGCATTTTGCAAGTACATGCATATAGCACAAACTTTACTATATACTATCGGACTACACGTCTCTCTTGATATATGCTTGCAAACTATGCTACTCCCTCCGTCCAGGTCAATAAGTCATCTTTGGTTGTGCACGATGACCAAGAAGGAGTGAAGACTTGTACACCTAGATGGAGGGAGTACTACTATTACTTATGTACGTGCAAATGCACTTTTTAACATTATGATGCGGTTTTTGTAAAAGTAGAAAAACATCACTAGTCAAGCTTGTGAAATGATTCAATGCAAAACAAATGCAAAAATGCTCGTTTGATTGTTTACTTTTAGCTTCCTTCTCTGTGGTTATTTCTCTGTCGTACTTTGTACGGAGTATCTCACTGGTTGGAAAGGCATGCAAATTCCCAAACCGCTTCCTACACCCTGTATTGAATTTTTTGCCTAACAAGTTGTGTCATGCAATTGGAATTCCAACTTGAGTACTACTACTAGTAGGAGTACCAGGGGCCAGTTCTTTTAGGCTTCTAGATTAGTAATCCCATAACTACTACCTCCGTCCTGGTTTATTGGTCCCCATTGTAATCTGTGTCAAATTTTGATCATAAATTTAACTAATGAAATGTTAGTGCATGTCACATGCACTACTCCATCCGTCTAGGTGAGTAAGTCATCTTAGGCTGTGCACCATGACCAAGGAGGAGAAAACGAGAAACATTAATGCTTATTTGCTAATTAATAGTATTGCATGCAATGAACTAACCACTTCATGTCGTGTTTGATATCTCAAGTCATTAAAAGCATGCACACTCTTTATCTCTTATTGGTTGATATGTCAAGAAACAAGAAACGAGGTAGAAGTTAATGCACCGCGGCTAAGTGTTTTGGGATTATTTGGTTTTTGTAAGATGACTTAGACAGCTAGATGCACCGTGCCTAAGTGTTTTGAGTAACATTTTATCAGTTAAATCTTTGGTCAAAATTTAGCACAAATTACAATGATGAGGAATAAACCAGGATGGAGTAGTAGTTTAGAAGCCCAAATAAATGAGTGAGGCGCCTTATTGTTACTCTCCACTGTGACTAGTCTTGTGGGAAAAGCTGGGGAAGCCGCCAAAAAACTGGCCCTAGGAGTAGTAGCTAGGGATCGAGTGTGCGAGATGAACCGGAGAAAGTAAATGCAAAGAGATGAAATGCAAAAAAGACGGAGGGATGTGATGGTTGCTTGTCCGTTTATTTTACCAGGACATTTATTACTGGGAGTGGTTGGGTTGTGTGATATGACGGCTTTACTGCCGCGCCACGAGCGGGGTGAGAGGTGAGACTCCTGTGCAGCGCCGCCCTCTACACTTGTACTACATCGGTCGTGGTTTATTAGTCCCCCATTGAATTTGACTGAAGATTTAACTAACAAAATGTTAGTGCATGTCAACAAAAACTATATCGTTGGATTCGTATTTGAACATAGTTTTGGCTATAGCTCAATGCTTGTGGTTGTGGACCGCTAAAAATAGAAGAAGCCCTATGATTTTGAATGATATAATTTTAGGTGACATGCATCAGTATTTATCGTACTATATATAATGTTAGTTCAATTTTTGGTCGTACTAATCTATAGTAGTAAGGTGCCCGTGCGTTGCACCGAAGAGTGAAATGGATTGATCGGGGAGTTGTTTATTTTGACCAAGGATGTGGGGGTCATCTCATGTGTAACGGGTATCGATAGGTTTCTTCGGATATTATCTCATCTCTAGAGCTCAGAAACATCCGGGTGAAATAGATAAAAAGGTATCTTTTGCAAACAAAAGCGTTCAACTGTTCAACCTGCATCCAAAACTTGTGAAGAAATAACACTTATTGTGCTTTGCAAGAAATGATCTTTAAGAATTAGTTTTTGAGTATCGATTGTTATAAATGTTGGCTACAGATGACATGGCACTTTCTTATAGTCAACAGTTGGCTATACTATTAAGTAATATTAACCATGCCCTTATACACCTAGACGGAGGGATTAAATCAGGATGACTTGCAAGGGGGCAGAGGAGATGTAAGAAATGGTTCATCGTAAGTCTTTCACCAGTACTGTAGTTAAAATTCATACATGGAAGATTCTAGACTAAATCATAAATGGATACACTTTTATTCATGCGCGATACTCCAATAGAGCAAGATCATGCATGGAAGTCTCCACATGCTTAGACAGCGGATTACATTGAGCGAAGAATAATGATCAACATTTAACTTGATAATGCATATTTTTTTAGAAGAACAGGGAGGCTCCTCCCCGGTTCCTTTATCAAGTGAAACCCAAAGTGTCTTACATCAGCTCACTAAGAGGAGCAGTTCAAAGGAAGGACTGCGGCGAAAGCCACTCAAGTTTAACGACAAGCTTACAGAATCAAAAGCGGCAAAGACACGGGCCATAAGCGCCCCCACACACACTACATGTTTTCTAAGTGCACTTGATAATGCGTATGTCCAGGTGAACCTCCTTGGAGTCCCCGTGCACCGAGTCGGCGGGTAAAGGATGGAACGGATGCCATGGGTTTTCCAAGTCCACATTGGCGGGATAGTCCCAGCTCCTCAGAGTCCAAGTCTGTCCGATGAGGCCGGTTTCACCGCATGCGCCCGGAGGGGTAGTAACAATGACCACACACCCGTACATCTGCCTCATGTCAGTGTCAGCGTCAGCGGCGACACCCCTGACGCACATTACAGAGACGGGGAAGCGGCCTGCGTGAGCCTCGCCGGTGCCCACGATCAATAGGAAGATGCTGCCATCCTCCTCCGAGACTAGCAGGCGGCGGTGATCCTCCAGCGACTCCGGCATGGTGAACCGGTAGCACGTGTCGTACTTGATGTTCTCTACCAAGGGCCAGTAGTGACCGCTTCACGAATCTGTGAGGTGATGCACCATGTCCGCCGGCGAGCCACAAAACGGCATCGGGCACTCATAGCAGTGGATGAAGGGCTCCTTGGAGGCATCGACCAGGCCGTCCATGAAACGGGAGTGGCTGTAGGGGACGTTGCGCCAGTTGAATATGTGAGCAAGTTACTACGAGATTTAATCCGAATAAGCACAAAATGAATCATGACGGCTATAACAGATATGAAACTAATCATGTGGACTAGCATAGTAGTAGGATACAGAGTAGAAACATGAATTCTACCATGATTTCAAACAGGAAGGATAGAAACACATACGGTGCAACAGGAGCAGCACCGTTGGCGTTGAGGTTGTCGCCCATGTTGTTGAGGAAGAGGTTGCCGAGGTCAGGGAAGAAGTCGTCTTCGGTGAAGTCGTGGCTGCCAGCAGTCGTGAGAGTGCGCTCCCCAGATTTCAATAGCGCCCGCCGAATAGAGCGCATGAGGGAGTGGCTGTAGGGGACGTTGCGGCCGCCGAATGGAGCGCAGCAGTAGCACACGAAGCAGTAGATGATGTCCTTACTAGTGCTCCATAGTCTCTATCTATCTACCTATATATATATATCTACTCTTGTAGAAAACTGAGTTGGTGATGATGGTATGCCTGCCATCTTGTAATATAGACCGTCCGATCTATATCTGACGGATAGAAAGCCAACTATGACAATTTTACAAAAGATACCCGCACCTCTCTCCACATTTATAGATAAGGCCTTACCTCGTGCTCCTCCCTATGTCTCTATCTCTACAAGTACTTTTTTTATAAAAAATCGAATAGTGCTGCGCCGTCTGCTGCACGCCCGGCTGAACACGCCTCCTCGCCTCCATCATCACCAACTGAGTCTTTTATAGGAGAAGGAGTAGAGAAAAAACCGAGTTGGTGATGATGGTGTGCCGTGCAATGCACGGGCATCTTGCTATTTTTTTTGCATATAAGTCCAAACACCACGTAGACACGGTCTTTGAGCATGGTTCGTAGTCGTTCCATGATCGGGCATCGAAGTTTGTAACTATTTTAGATTAGAATATACTACTCCTCCGGTGCTAGTAGAGCAGAGTCCTACTCTACTACTCTACTCTAGCAAGCTAGGGCATAGTACTGTAGTAGGTACTGTAGGGAGTACTAGTAATGTGATCACTCAAGCAAGTTGTCTGGCATCGATATGACCCTACGCTACTGGTATGTGTCTTGTAAGTCAAGCGGTGTGCTGTAGTCATCATCACCTGTCCACTTCCCGCAGCACATATTCGCTTCTCCATCTTTGTCCGCACATAATCTCGTCCAAGCTTCCATCCCCGCTAAGGGGCCTCCCCCCTCGTCCGAAACCCAGGCACTAACAATGGCAGAGCCGAGCAGCATCCGCCGAAAGAGTGGCTGGAATTTTCTCCCCACAGCGGTAATCAAGCTCATTGTTTCGCGTGTGGACAATCTCAGTACCATGCTGGTCGCCACGTGCTCGTCGGGGCTGTACCGTTTACTCAAAGCCCTTAGGTCGGAGCTTTTTAAGCCAGCTCCTTGCTTGCTGATGCCGCCTGATCTTCAGAAACGGCGTGTCACGCAGCATAACGATCATAGGGTGGCGAGCATCAACCCCCTTCACTGCGATCCGATCCCCGTCAGCCTCAGCTACATTAACGGTATGTACTGGGTCGACATGAACACATCTTGGATGGTGCTCGTCGACGGTCACGACAGCTGGATGCTCGTGGAGGTCTACACCCGACGATTGGTCACCCTTCCTTCGATTAACACTGCACTGCTTTGGCACCGCGGCCCAGAATACTCGGAATCTTATAGTAGCCAACATGATACCAAGTTTGATTTGCTCAAGGTTGTAACCTGCCAAGTGCCCACAAGATCTGGTAATTATAAAGATTTCAGGCTAATTGCGTTCTTCAACCGTGGTCTCGCCTATCTGACAGGTCACTACAGTAAGTGGATAAATCTGCATGTCTATCGCAGGATCATACATCCTCCATGGTTCTCTGATGCCATTGAACACAAGGGCTTCATTTACGCTGTCGACTCCTTCTATGGCTAGCCGTATTGTTGGCCTACTCCACTCATCGCTACAAATGGTTGTTACAGTAGTATGTTACTTTCCTATTGTATCATGATGGCTTGCTTATATTACTATCAACATTTACTGAAAAAATATTCATGCTCATAACATGCTATTCTTAAGATTGACTAAATGAAGAGCCCGTTTTTATTTGACTCCAACTTGATATGATGTTGTAGGCCGCCTGGTGTCCCTACCCTTCCTAATCCCAGAACCTTCCAAAGAAAAGCGGCATGGCAGTTGCTGGTGGTTCCTGGCTCGATCAGACAACGGCGAAAGATTGATGATCGTTCGCACATACCGTACGTGTTGTTTCGCGGAATACAATCACAGTCACTGCAAGGTCTTTGAGCAGGATCCCAGCTTCTCTGGGCCTTCAAGAATTTTTGACTGGAGGCTGGTAAATAGCCTTGGTACACGCTCTCTGTTTGTCGGACTGAATTATCCGATTAACCAGGAGATAACCGACGGCAAGGATCATGATGGCAGCGCGGTTTCGTTCATGAGGCAAAATTGTGTGTACATAGCGTACCATGTGTCTCTGCATGCACCATACCCTGATATGTGCCACCACAATCTGCAGCCCAAAGTAGGAGAGAGGGTCGCAAGTATCGGACTTCGACCTGCTGGCTGGAGTTTCCCTCGTCAGGCACCCATCTGGTTCAAGCCGTCAGCCAATCTCCATAGCTTAATAAATAGTAACGTCTAACTGAGCCAGTTAGTTAGATGCGTACACTTGGTGTAGTAGGATCTTTATTTTGATTGATGCATGCACTTGTTCTTTTTTGGTAGCCCTTTTGTAATGATGGTTGATGTTTGGTTTGGAAGAGAGAGCTGCGTCTTCACTCTTCTGGCCTGCTTAGTGCTTCTGTTGCACCCCCAGCCCTGGTTGCTGCTGCTGCTGTTTTCAATGTACAATCAGTAGTATATTTCGTCTGTTGGTTGAATAAATGTGTTGTTAGAACGACAAACACAATGTTTTGGAAGTCGTTGCACGGTTCGATCCTTTAGTGCCCCGTACCGTACGTAGCTCATACTATTTTTCGTACGGAACACATTTTCCACTTGTTGATAACATGCAGCGCACTGATGAAGGCCCAATAGAGAAGCCCATAATTAACTGGAAGGGAGGCTCTCACATGAATCCGTCCCAGGTACATGCTCATGGTCCCCTAAACATAAATAAGTAAATAAATAAATAAAGCTAAATGCTCATGCACCAGTTCTTTGGGAAAATAGGTAGCCCAGTATTTCTTTTTGAAGAATACCCAAGCTAGGCCTATTTGTTTTCTCTGAATTACTGGGCTGCAAATCTTTTAAGACGAGCAAATGGGATATTAGTTTTTTTTGAATTTTGTTCTTCACTGATATCTTATACGTATTTCATTGGATTTAACATGACATAGTACTAATTTATTTTTAAATTTGTTTTAGTATGGCTATTAATTTTTGGATTAAGAATATTTCGTTCCCCAGCAAAAATTTCTCACATATTTAGTTAATTTTGTGACCCTGGTACTGACCAGAAAATGGCCGACAATTCTAAAAATGGAAAACAGGCTGCAATAAATTCCATATGAATTAGAAAATGAGTAAAAATTATAAAAATAATAGCAAATGGGCTGTACATGCCACAAATTTCGAGGCTGACTTGTTTACGCAAGGCTTTGTTAGTGAACACACGATTCTAGCCGCCGTGCTTCTTCAATCTCTGATCTTCCTGCTCCAGCCGCCTAAACTAGCGCCGGCGGGACCGGCTGCTCCCTCCTCTTGTGGCCCGCTGTGATGCCGCGCAGGCTTCCCCGACCCACCCTACTCCATCCGCTGGCCTGGCTGCACGCAATAAACTGCCTCCTTATTACGCGAAAAAAATGATTCCTCCCACTGACATCTGGGGCGCACCGGTTGGGAGGCTGACCTGTGGGCCTACTACATTGACGCGTATGCATGGCTTGTCAACTTAGTCAACAAACGATTCTAGCAGCAGTAACCATTGGATTTGAATCGAACGGTCCTGCTGCTTCTTCAATCGCTGCTCTTCTTGCACCAGCCGCCCAAACCAGCGCCGGGGAGACCGCTTGCTCCTGCCTCCAGTGCCCGGCTGTGCTGTCGTTGAGGCCTCATCGCCCCCTACTACTCCCACCGCTAGCCAGGCCCTGCAGCGACGACAGCCTCACACCGCAGCCGAACTAGTGAACCCTCGTACTCCTCTCCGCGTGGGCATCCACTGCCGCGTCTTCCCCGGCTCCATGTCGTCCCCTTCCTAGGCCTCGCCGTCGTCCATCGCCTTGGTGCTCTCGGCGCGGCGTGGTCAATGTGGTCAACGACATTCCATCAGAAGAGTTTTGTAGGTGGAGAGGCTGACAGCTGGGTCCATGGCCCCAACCCAGTTTTTTTGTGATTTGCCAAGTAAGTCACTTTGTCAGGCCTGTTGGGCTGCAAATCTTTCAAGATGAGGAGAGCTTTCATTCGGCTGGCCGAGAAAATGGCCCATCAGAATGAGAAATGGGCTGTACATTTTTAAAACACATCAAACCGGCAATTAGTTTCAAATATCTTTTTTTTCATTTCGAGATTTTAAATTACATTACTTTTTATGCGTGGAGAATTTGTTGGATTTTATATTGATATACATTTATTTTTAAAATCAGTTTGAATGTGAGTCAAAATTTCGGGATTAAAAACAGTTCGGACCGCACCGAAATATGCAAAATTTCGTATAAGTTTTTAACCGTGGCCACAATATGGGCTGTAATGCTAACAAAAAGAATATGGGCTCCAAAAAAAACCTTAAGAATTAGCAAATGGGTTGTAAATTATTACAAATAATGGCAGATGGGCTGTATGCTGTTTTCCACAGATTTGGGGCTTTCCTAAAAAAAGGTTGACGCACAAGCAGTGACTGTTGGATGGCCATCCAACGTCCGTCGTGCTTCTTCAATCTCTGCTCTTCCTGCTCCAGCCGCTCAAACAAGCGTCGGCGGGACTGCCTACTCCCTCCTCCCCGCGGCCGGCTCTAACTGCTCGGACCCACCAGCTATATCTTTGTACGCAAGGAAGTGCCTCCTTATTACGCACAAAAAATTCAATACTCCCCCTATTAGCTGGGACCCAGTATAGTGGCAGACTGACTTGTGGGCCTAGTAAGTTGACGGGGACGGAGGGCTTTGTCAACTTAGTCAATATGCACGATTCTAGCTCCAGTGACCGTACGATGTCCATCCAACAGCCGTAGTGCTTCTTCAACCTCTGGTCTTCTTGCTCCAGCCGCCCAAACCAGCACCGGTCGTGCCTCGTGCTCCTCTACGCGTGCGCATCCACTGCCGCGTCTTCACCGGCTCTGCGTCGTCCCCTTCCTAGGCCTCACCGTCGTCCACCGCCCTAGTGCTCTCGGCTAGGCGTGGTCAACATGGTCAAGGAACGGCTTCCATCGAACGTGGACTGTACGTGGAGAGGCTGACAGCTGGGTCCACGGCCGCAGTAAGGAAGAGCCTCCTTATTACGTGCAAATGAATTATTCCTCCACCTGACAGTGGGGACCCACCGGACGGGCCACCATATTTCATGAAAAAAACGTTTCCCCCCTGACTGCTGGGACCCACCAGCTACACCTTAGCACGCAAGGAAGTGCGTCCGGGCAAAAAAAAAATAAAACGATTCACCCCCTGACTGCTGGGACCCACCAGCTACATCTTCGCACGCAAGGAAGTGCGTCCGAAAAAAAACGAATCGCCCCCCTGACTGCTGGGACCCACCAGCTACATCTTCGCACGCAAGGAAGTGTGTCCGAGAAAAAAAAACGATTCACCCGCCTGACTGCTGGGACCCACCAGCTACATCTTCGCAAGCAAGGAAGTGCCTGACAGTCGGGACCCACCTGGTCGAAGCGTACGTTGCGTTGTCATTCTGGTCGCGAATGTGTACGTACATATATACTGGTGGATGTAGAGGCGCGCACGTGTCGTAGTAGAGGCGCGCACGTAGCATGTACACGTACGTACAGTGGCCAGGGTGCAAGAAAGAAAATACGGCCATGTATGTTTACGTACGGGCGGGGTCTCGAACGCCTACTCGCGCATACGTACGGCGAGGGCTCGTGTAGATGGAACAAAGAAACAGTGTCGTCGTCGTGTTCATGGGGAGGCATCGGAATGCGTCGTGTTCATGGGGAGGCAACGGAATGCGTCGTGTTCATCGGGAGGCAACAAAACGCGTGGGAGCCAACCGGCTGGGTCGGAACGGAATGCGTGGTCATGTTCATCGGGAGGGCTTGGACAGAACAGGCGATGGAAACGAGGCCTGGCGTACTGCAAAATGGAGGAAACAGACCTCCTAAGGTCGAAACGTGGGTCATGTTCATCGGGAGGGGTGTGGCGTACCGCAAAACGGAGGAAACAGACCTCCTACGGTCGAAACGGGGGTCCTGTTGATCGGGAGGGGTGTGGCGTACCGCAAAATGGACGAAACGGACTTGTGTTGGAGTGCT